>NC_084826.1:21719428-21918965 GCF_958449725.1 Rosa rugosa | reverse complement strand
GCTTAATTGAGAGATTGTAATATTTTATGATGGTTGTAAAAAATCTAGCCAATTTGGTTATCGTTTTGAATTTGATCAACTAGGTCAAACGTAGTTACTCTTATAAACCTATATTTATATATCATACACTCCAAAGAGCAACCCCTATCAATTCAAAGAAAATGAAAAAAACCGACCGTTTGATGAGTTTATTACAATAAATTATGAGTGTGATAAAAAATTTAGCCAATTTCACCATATTTTCGAATTCGATCGGATTGGTCAACCGTAGTCACTTATATGTTTTCTTGGTTGACCGATGGCGTGACAACCGCGAAACGTGCTTATTTTTTCACATCACGTTTGTATATATTCCATCGATGGATGTGCATGGACATAAGATAAAAAAAATTAATTTTAATTACAAACACATTGGCCTATACCAATTTTCTTCCTAAAGTTGTATGACTTATACATTGCATTTAAATTGTTGAGGTCCATTCTAAAACAACCATGAAGTGGAAGATGAATTTGGAGAAACCAACCGCTCGATTGAGAGATTGTAATATTTTATGGTGGTTGTAAAAAATGCAGCCAATTTGGTTTTCGTTTCGAATTCGATCAACTAGGTCAAACCTAGTTACTCTTCTAAACCTATATTTATATATCACACGCTCCAAAGAGCAACCCCTATCAATTCAAAGAAAATGGGAAAACCGACAATTGGATGTGATTATTACAATAAATTATGAGTGTGGTTAAAAATTTAGTCAATTTCACCATAGTTTCGAACTCAATCGGATTGGTCAACTGTAGTCACTTGCATGTTTTCTTGGTTGACCGATGGCGTGATGAACGCAAAACTTGTTTATTTTTTTACATCACGCTTGTAAATAATTCATCGATGGATGTGTGTGGACATAAGATAAAAATTTCAATTTTTAATTACAAATACGTTGGCCTATACTAATTTTTCTCCTAAAGTTGTATGACTTATACATTACATTTAAATTGTTGAGGTCCGTTCTAAAACAACCGTGAAGTGGAAGATGAATTTGGAGAAACCAACCGCTTAATTGAGAGATTGTAATATTTTATGATGGTTGTAAAAAATCTAGCCAATTTGGTTATCGTTTTGAATTCGATCAACTAGGTCAAACGTAGTTACTCTTATAAACCTATATTTATATATCATACACTCCAAAGAGCAACCCCTATCAATTCAAAGAAAATGAAAAAAACCGACCGTTTGATGAGTTTATTACAATAAATTATGAGTGTGATAAAAAATTTAGCCAATTTCACCATATTTTCGAATTCGATCGGATTGGTCAACCGTAGTCACTTATATGTTTTCTTGGTTGACCGATGACGTGACAACCGCGAAACGTGCTTATTTTTTCACATCACGTTTGTATATATTCCATCAATGGATGTGCATGGACATAAGATAAAAAAAATTAATTTTAATTACAAACACATTGGCCTATACCAATTTTCTTCCTAAAGTTGTATGACTTATACATTGCATTTAAATTGTTGAGGTCCATTCTAAAACAACCATGAAGTGGAAGATGAATTTGGAGAAACCAACCGCTCGATTGAGAGATTGTAATATTTTATGGTGGTTGTAAAAAATGCAGCCAATTTGGTTTTCGTTTCGAATTCGATCAACTAGGTCAAACCTAGTTACTCTTCTAAACCTATATTTATATATCACACGCTCCAAAGAGCAACCCCTATCAATTCAAACAAAATGGGAAAACCGACAATTGGATGTGATTATTACAATAAATTATTAGTGTGGTTAAAAATTTAGTCAATTTCACCATAGTTTCGAACTCAATCGGATTGGTCAACTGTAGTCACTTGCATGTTTTCTTGGTTGACCGATGGCGTGATGAACGCAAAACTTGTTTATTTTTTTACATCACGCTTGTAAATAATTCATCGATGGATGTGTGTGGACATAAGATAAAAATTTCAATTTTTAATTACAAATACGTTGGCCTATACTAATTTGTCTCCTACAGTTGTATGACTTATACATTGCATTTAAATTGTTGAGGTCCGTTCTAAAACAATCATGAAGTGGAAGATGAATTTGAAGAAACCAACCGCTCGATTGAGAGATTGTAATATTTTATGGTGGTTGTAAAAAATCTAGCAAATTTGGTTATCGTTTCGAATTCGATCAACTAGGTCAAACGTAGTTACTCTTATAAACCTATATTTATATATCATACACTCCTAAGAGCAACCCCTATCAATTCAAAGACAATGGAAAAACCGACCGTTGGATGAGTTTATTACAATAAATTATGAGTGTGGTAAAAAATTTAGCCAATTTCACTATATTTTCGAATCCGATCGAATTGGTCAACCGATATTTAGAATATATATATATATATATGCACATATTTTATATAGAAGTATAAGAACTTCCACACACACACACACACACACATATATATATCTCTATATATATATAAACACACACACATACATGATATATTGATATATATATATATATATATATATATATATATATATATATATATATATATATATATATATTTATAAACACACACACATATATAGATATATCTATATATAACACACACACACACACATATATAGATATATCTATATATAATGGATTCCCAAGTATAGTACAAGATTTTGTTTGCTAGGGTTTTTGAGAGCGCCGGCCATGGCCAAGCTTCTCTGCACCTGCCTCCATCTTCGATGGAGAAAAATTCCGGCCCTTCCCATGGGGTCGCAGCTATCGAGCACGGCTCAGTCCGTCCCTCTTGCCTCTTTGTTTCTCTCATTGACGTCGAGATCGGGGGCTCTTTCTCCTTCTCTATTTGGTTCGCTTCGAGGTTTGAGGCGGAACCCTGTTCGGCTGCCAACTGAACTGGTGGCTGCCGGTGGTTGGAAGATTTGGGATCCAGGGCGGTTCACGGATTTGACCGAGCCAGGTTTGGATCGGATTCGGCTGGAGTCCGTCCCCCACGAATGGCGGCGAGGGCACTTTCAAATGGACCAGGTTGTTGGGACAACACTGCGGTGGTTGGGCGAGGAACTCGTGTTCGCCCATCGTGGTGGCGTGGATCTGCTGGCATGGGGCTTGTCGGGTTCAGGCTTGGCTAGTGACAGCCCCTTCGATCTGAGAGGGCGTTGGGTATGGCAGAGCATCTCCATAATTCTGTTTCGAAACAGGATCAGGGCCATGGAGGGCTGCGCCGGTGAAAGTGTTTGGCGTCGTGGTGACGAGGGTGGGATCGGCCTTCTCCGATGGATTTCAGGTGGGGATATCGGTGCGGCCCCTCGGAGTAGTGGTATTTGGGTGTGGAGGCTCTCGGGTGCCCGGAGAGGAGCTGCTGCTAGGGTACCCATGAGCTTGGGTGCCCTTATCAGATTCATATGGGCTTGGGCCTTTGTCAAGGGTGCTTTGGCAGACTTGACTGTGGGCTCGGGCCGGATTTGGATCCGTATTTGGGATCCTGGTCGCTTACAAATCCGGATCTTGGATCCGAGACAGTTGCTTATATTGATATGGTATTGGTTCTGGTTCTTAGGAGTTCGTTTGCTAATTTTCGAGTTTCTGACACCCTCGGTTACTTTCGAACTCCTGATGGGCGAATCACCTCTTCTAGGTGATCATATCACCGGTTACGGTTACTGTTACGGTTACTATTACATTTACACTGCTTTTGTGACATGTGCAGTGCAGCGATGTCGTTCGACATCAAGTCACATCCTGGTTACCTTTCACTCTAGATGCGTCTGTGCATCTTATTATCCTTTATTGTTTTTTCTCTATTATAGATGCGTCTGTGCATCTCGTATTTCTTTATTGTTTTATTTTGATGCTTTTGCATCGCTCCATGTAACCTTCTGTTATAATTTAATATAGTCTGTCGTCTTTCCTTCAAAAAAAAAAAAAAAAAAAAAAAAAAAACAAAAAACACACACACACACACACACACACACACATATATATATATATATATATATATAAACACACACAAATATATATCTATATGTTTGTATATATATATTTATAAACACACACACACATATCTATATATATATATATATATATATATATATATATATATATATATATATATATATATATATAAACACACACACATATATATATAATATTTTACGGGCTTTTACGGGCCGGGCCGGGCTTTTTGCGGGCCGGCCCACTACCCACCCGAGGCGGGCTTTTTAACGGGCCGGGCCGGGCTTTTAGCCCTCAGGGCCGGCGGGCCTCCATCGGCCCACTTGATCCGCGTGCTTTTTGATGAGGCCTACCTGCTGGACATGATTTCGTTAAAGTCTCCTGCGACAAGCCATGGGAGGGAGCATTGTTCAGCAGCAAGCGATCTGATGAGTGACCATGTTCTGTGCCTCCCACCTCTAGCAGCAACGCCATAAATACCTGTAAATCGCCATTTTTGTGGATCAGCAGTTTTGCCAATAATGACATCAATATGATTTGGTGAGCGGGACCTTAGCTCAGCATAAGTATCCTGATTCCAGATGAGTGCAATACCTTGCGACTCACGTTCCTGTGGGTAGCAAATATTGTCATGGAAGCCGAGTTTTCGAGTCAAGGCATTGATATGGTCCTTCTTGGCTAGGGTTTCAGCCAAAAAAATCAAACTAGGTTTGCGTGCTTGGACAATGTCTACCAAGGCTCTTTGTGACTCGAAGTTGACGATTCCCCGACAATTCTAGACAAGGATATTTCCGTGAAGCATGATCGGATTGGTGGCTACCAGGCTTGACGGCGACGTATGAAAGCGGCGCTTAGGGTTTTTGTGTAAAAGTAGCCTTTGATTCCATTAGACCCTGGTTTAGATAATTTAATAGGCTATTCCCCGAGTATTTACTTGCTATTCGAATACGTAGCTTCAATTAAAAAAGGAGAAAAGGAGAATGAAAATTGTAGCTGCAGTAGTCAAAAGAAAAAAAAAAGGAGAAAAATAATAATTATCACTTTGTGTTAAGCAATCCCTAACACAGAAAAATTTGGGACAAAATATCTCTGAAGTATAATAAATAGGAATGAAATCAATGACAAAAGTTAGTGAGTAGTGATGCCAGCGACTAGTAGCCCTCCATCTCTATAGATCGAGAAAAGTGTCAAACTTTGTTGATGCCAGTAGCTTTCACAACCTAAGTTGCAATTGGTCGAAGGCTACTGGTTTTGTACTTTTGCATCACTTCAAGAGTCGATCGCAACCTCTCCCATCACACCTGACCTATTCACATTTTCTCGTCTTTTTCTCCTCCAAGCTAGCCATGATTTCTTCGTCCTCCTACTTTATTAGCCGGTTCTCCTTTTTTTTTTTTTTTTTTTTTTTTTTTAAGAAAGTAAATTGTATTAGATGATCCAAATGTTCCACAACAATATAAGAAGTACAACAGAGCCCCAACAAAAAGAGGCACATAGACCAAGCAATAAAAGGCACATACCCAAGAACAATAGCATGAAGGCTCAGCATAAACAAAATAAAACTCATAATGGCTTTGCCAAATTATAAGACAGAAGTCCAGAAATAAAAAATGGAAAATCCTAAAAATCCTAGCAGCCTCCATATCTTCTTCACCATTCGCAAAGAACTTCTGCCTCTAAATTCAAGTCATCGCTTGACGTGAATCTGCCGTCAAATCCCCAAATCGTACCACATTCTCCACTGCTTGAGACACACGCGAAGCACAAGAAAGCCAAAAAAAAAAACCAAGTAACAAAAGAGGGAGTGATTAGCGAGGTAATCTAGACACCTTTTGTAAAGTTAACAAAAAATCGCCAACGAGCGAAAGTTTGTTTAAAGGTGGTAGAGTAGGAGCAGATCTGGAAGCTAAGGCCATCTCCAACCCACAAGACTAAAAATAGTCATGGGGTTAAATTTTTGCCCTAATTTCTTTACTATTTATCAATGTGACGTCAACTGTCTCCCACCCGTGAAGGCTAAATTATAAACCTAAAATATATTTAAAAAATTTGAATATGTTATATATATATTCTTATTTTTTATCAGATTCTTAATTATAGTAATTGAAATCATATTTATGACAAAAAATATTTTTCTAGTTGTACTTTTCAAATTTCATGTGTTGCTTCACAAGCAATGTTGTAGATTTCTTGATGGAATATTTTGAAATTCTCGGATATGACTTCGAGGTCACGTGTTTTATCGTGATTCGTTTGTGAAATTTCAAAATGGATATAAAGTAATTTTTGGCTTGATCGCATCTTATCAAACTTTTGGATATGATTTTGAGGCCACATGTTTCGTCCTGATTTGTTTGTGAAATTTTAAAATGGATATAAAGCTGTTTTTGGCTTGATCGAATCTTATCAAATTTTTGGATAAGATTCTTAAATGACACGTGTTCCGTCTTCATTGGATTATCAAATTTTAGAGTGGATATGATGTCCACGTGGCACTCATTATCTTCAGCAAAAAATATCTTTATAAACTGAGTGCTTGAACTAGCATAACTCACAAAAAGATTACGCGCAGAAGAAGAAGATGATGAAGAAGATGAAGAGATGGAAATCCATGCAACACAAGTTATGACGACGGCAGCTAGTTGGTTGGCTAATGGACAACTCTGTCCACAACCACAATGGGGTGGGTCAATTTCAGGGTACAAATACATCCTTCGATTTCGTTCACGTGCGAAAGACGATCTACTGCAAAAGTATTTTGTCAAAAATCCGGTCTACCCACCAGAAATATTCAAACGCTGCTACCGAATGAGGCGTGAAGTTTTTCTTCACCTACTAGACGATGTCCAGTCAACTAACCCCTATTTCAGGCAAAAAAGTGACAATAAATGGCAACTCAGCTTTTGGCTCATGCGAAATTGACTTGCGCACTCCAAATGATGACTTACTAATAAGTGGCAGACTCTCTTGACGAAAACTTCATGATGGCTGAATCTACTGCTATAGAAAACTTCAGTGAATTTTGTCGTACGATCGTCACTATCTACCACCAATGATATCTTCGAGCACCAAACAGAGAGGATCTGGAAAGACTTTTACAGAGAGCCCAAAGACGAGGTTTTTCTGGAATGATAGGATCGCTCGACTGTATGCATTGGCAGTGGAAGAACTGTCCAACTGGATGGCAAGGAAGCATTAGTGGCAAATTAAGAAAGCCAACCATCGTTCTCGAAGCCGTGGCGGATTTTGATACATGGATCTGACATGCCTTTTTTAGAATTCCTGGTACACAAAATGACATAACAGTCTTCATACGTTCACCACTGTTTGATGCGCTCACTGAAGGTCAGTCACCACAACTAGACTACCACATTAATAATCATCGTTATAATATGTGTTACTATCTCGCTGATGGCATCTACCCTAAGTGGGCAACGCTTGTCCAATCAATCAGGCACCCTCAAAATGAAGCTGAAGCATATTTCACTACCAAACAAGAGGCTTATCGCAAAGATATTGAAAGGGGATTTGGTGTTCTCCAGGCAAGATGGACAATCATTAGACAACCTACAAGAGGGTGGAGTTTGGAAAATTTGTCCAATATAATGATGGCATGCATTATCCTTCATAATATGATTGTTGAGGATGAACGTGTCGATTACTACAATGGCGAGTCTGATGATGACGAACCGGATTCAAATAGGTCTTAGACGAAGTGAGAGAAAATATGGAAAGAGATCCAAGATTCGGAAGAATTACAATGTCAGAATATATGTCTCAATACAAAATGATATGTTCTCTTGTTAGCAACCGACATTTGCAAGATGATCTTGTCCAACACCTCTGGTCAATGCGAGGTCAAGCACCACGAATTTCATCTTTGCTATGTGATTGAGTTTTCAAAGCTTTAAATTTGTGATTTTAATAAGGGGAAATGATCATTTACCCAATTTTAGCTTAAAAATTGCCCACTTGCCCGACTAAGAGTTTAAAAACCCTATTTACCCAAAACACTCTAAAGGATTATTTCCCTATTACCCAATTAATTCTTTTTATTTATTTTTGGGACTTTTTTGCCCTTTCCTTCTTTCTCACTTAGAGAGAGAGGTCGTTGGATACCTTGCTGGACTCCGGTGACTAGTGGCCGGCCGCGGACTCCGGTGACCGGTGACCGGAATCCGGCGACCTGTGACTGGAATCCGGCGACCGGTGACCGGAATCCGACGACTGATGACCCGAATCCGGCGATCGGTCCCTAATAATACCCAGTAACCATATTATTGCCCCCAGTAATCATATTATTGCCCCCCAATAATCATATTATTGCCCCCAGTAATCATATTATTGCCCCCCAATAATCATATTACTGCCTCCCAAAAATCATATTATTGCCTCCAATAATCCTATTATTGTCGTCCAGTGAATTGTATGAACTCCAAAAACCAAAATGAATACACTACAGGCACAATTGATCAATTTATAATCATATTATTGGCTCCCAATAATCATATTAGTGCCTCCCAATAATCATATTATTGCCCCACAATACAAAGTCCAATGTCTCTACTGCCTCCCAATAGACCACCAAAAATGCACCATTTTGTAGGATTCACAGATAATTTGACTTTAATACACAGAAAACAACAGGTAATTTATCAAAACACCACACTATAGTGATCCCTGTCCCTCGTATCAAAGTCTACTGGTGGCCAATAATGTGTCTACTGCCCCCCAGTAGACCATCAAACAAACCCCATAGTTACATTGCAATCTCAAGATACCGAAAAAAAAAATGCATTGGCCATCCATCAACGTGTGAGGCCGGCTGTTTTTGTCGCTGGTGCTTCCCTGCGGCGGGTTGGGGTCTCTTTGTTTCGGGTTGGGCTTCCCCTGTGGGCACCCATGCTTCTCCAGCCTAATTCCGGCACGATTCCGACCAGACTCTTCTCCAGTCTCTCACCTGCAGCCCATCTCCGACCGGCCTCAGATCGGTGATCCGTGATTGAGGATGGTCGGCACCAGACCAGTGATCGGCACCAGAACGGTGTTCGGTGATTGGCAGAGGTCGACGAAGATGGGGATTGGGATGTGCTAGCCGGCGCCGAGATCGAGGTCGGCGAAGAAGGTGTTGAAGGCCTGGTCGCCACTGCCGGCTGGAGAGAGAGAGAGAGAGAGACTGGAGGTGGAGATCGGGGAGAGAGAGAGAGAGTCTGGGAATGAGAGAGAGATTTTTTTTTGAAGGGAGAGAGATTGATAGGAGAGGGATGAGTTTTAATTTAATTAATAGGGGCTAAAATGTCAATAGATGTTAGATTGGGTAAATGAGGTTAAATAACTCTTAGTGGAGTAAGTGGGCAATTTTTAAGCTGAAATTGGGTAAGTGGTCACAGCCCCTTTTAATAATAATTGACATGGTTTTCACTGGCAAGTGTTTGCATTTTATTACTTTCTTTTGTTCCTTTTTAAATGTTTTTTTTTTCGAGGAGAAACGAGAACATAATTTCACCGATTGATGAAGCGAGCATTACACGAAGCCAACCACAGATTGGAACATAATTTCACATCTTCCTTTTTAAATGCTTTTGTAATGAATAAAACAAATATTGAAAATATGACACATGGTTTACTGCTTTTATCAAACATTTATTTCATAATAAATTAAAGTTACAAGGAAAATTGAATAACTAAAATTATATGAAAACAATCATAAAGCATAAATAGCTTAAGAATAGGGAGAAAATGAAAGATTGAGAATAGAGAGATATATATGAAGAAGTAGAAGGAATATGTGAAAAAATAAGGTTGAGGTGATATGTATTTATAGTGTTAAAAAAAAAAAAAAAACTAGATGATATCATCACAACTAGTCGTTGCTGACGTCATGCATGCAAAACAGCTGACCCCTACGTGGGCCTGCCCACTTTCTGATCCAATTTTTTAAAGGGCTGTAGGGCTATTTGAAGGGTTATGTTTAGCCCTTGGACATGCACTTTAGCCCTCATTTATGACCCTTTAATCCTTAATCATTTGAGTTGGACATGAATTGGGTCAAATTTTAGCCTTTTGGGTTGGAGAATGCCTAAAGAGGTCAAACCCATTAAGAGAGAACAAAAACAATAGAGGAAGATGCAGGATTAATCAGGTGGATTCTCATCAATCTTCACCCCTCTCAACCACTCTTAACCTATAAATAGAGGCTCAAATCAGGACTAAGGGGACTTTTGGCCATGAGAGAATGGAAACTCTTCCATTTAATCTCAAAAATACACATCCAGCAAGTTGCAGGATTAATCTGGTAGATTCTCATCAAGGCCAAAATGATCCCAACACCCTATGACTATTAATCTTCAAGTTTATATATCCATAACCTCAACATAAAAAAAGTCACTAAATCTCTAGCATTACTTTTATTACCATCCTTGCTTCCACACCATATTTTCACTATTTAGCCCAGTTATTTTGGTCAGATGTTTTGAGAGTTTGTCAAGTAATATCACATCCCTAAAGGCTAAAAAGATAGGGTGTTGTTGTAAACAGACTCAAACGAGCCCAATAGCCCAAAGCGCGTTTAAGAAATGCTCTCCAAAATCCAACGAAGACGACGACAACAACTCAAAGTGCTCTCTGTGCTTTAAGCAGCTGTTTGTTTTGAATAAAAGCTCGTAGCTTTCAAGTCCCCCAAGTCCGTCCCTTCCTTCCCTCCACCCTCCTCCCACGCTCCCAAGTCCCAACCCCTCTCTCTCTTTCATTTTTTAAGGATCAAGATCTACCACTCCCACTCCCACTTGTCTCTTGTCTTCCTTCACCAAATCCCTCTCCATTATTCACAACCTAATCTTTTTCGTTGCTTCCTAGGGCTCTCTTTCAAGATTCACTTGACCGTGTCTGGCGCATGGACTATGGTGTCTCCGACAGCACTGGTGAGAATCCCCCTCAACCTTTTAACCCTGTGTTTTTCGACTCCTGGGTCACTTTTCTTTCCCGATTTGGGTTTAATGTCGCTAATTCCCCAAATTCAGATTCATTGCTCTCACTGGGTTTTTTCCCAATTAGGGTTTAGGGCCTTTTTTGGGTTTGCGTTGGACAATTGCTTAGTTTGTGTTCTCGGGGTGTGTTAATCTCGGGGTTTTGTTGTTGGGAATTTTGGATGAGATTTTGGGTCTCTTATGCAATTAGGGTTGGATTTTTTTTTTTTCTCACTATTGCTTTTCTTCATTTTGCTTCCCGGGCTCTGTGTTTGTGGAATTCTTGATGCTTGCTTACTTATTAGTGCTATTTGGAATCTTTGTATGTTGTAATTGCCTTGCCTCTGCACATAGTGAACGTAAAAGAAAGATGAGTGGTATTCGATTCGACTGACATTAGTGTGTTTTGAGAGGAAAAACAATCGTCTTTCTGTTTGTAATGAGGGTTTTCAGTTACACAGGCTTCACTACTTAGCGTGGTTATCAAGTTCACTTTTCCCCCCTCCTTTCACTTTTTCGTTAGTATAAGGTTCCATTTGGCAAGAATGGAAAAGATGACATAAAGGAATGGTTGTTGTTTGAATTATTCACCAACTGGAACATAAATTTGGTATATACTCATTTAAAAAAAAAACATAAATCAGTATATATATTCATATCTATATTTTCGTAAAATGCATGGATATGTGAGTGTTTTATGATATCCCCGTCTGTCTACTGTGTTACTTTTATTTCATTGTCAAGAGAATTATGTGTGGCCTTTGTCATATTAGTAAATTTGCGAACAGGTTCTGCCTTATTGCTTTCTTAATAGTATGGAAGGAGATCAGTTCTAGCCAATGAAGGGGGAATTCACGTACACTTTTTGTTATTTACTTTGCTTCTGTTGGTAATTTATCACTGATTTAACTCTTGTTCTTGTTTAAGAGAACTGATTTCATTTCAAGTTGTTCCCTTTCTCAACAATGTGTTTAATGTTAAAACAGATAGATATACATATCATAAGTAAACAGTTTATCTTCCACACATGTCATGCTTCACAAGCTTCAGACAACCTCTGATAACATTTTTTGTTTTTTCGTTTTTTTGCAAAATTTAATCGTAAGGCTAGATGCCATTTGTTGTGCATATACAAGAATTGTCATCCTTTTTTTTTGGAAGGACAAGTTTGGGTGACATTTCTTGTGAGATCATATATATCTTTATATTGAATAACTGCAGGTACTGATGATGATCTTCCTCCATCTCCTCAATACAGAATTCCAAGAGGGGGTCAATTTGCTGGAATTGAAAGATCTGCAGTAGGTTCTATCTCATTCGCTAGGAAGTATACTGACATGGAGGCCCAAATTCATCACCTAGAGCAAGAAGCATACTGTGCAGTCCTGCGTGCTTTCAAAGCTCAGTCTGATGCGATTACTTGGGTATGTACTTTTATAACTGTCTTGTTATCTTGATCCTATCTTGGGAGTCAGCCTTTAACTTCTGATTGTGTGTCTTTATCTCAGGAGAAGGAAGGTTTGATTACAGAACTTAGGAAAGAGCTGAGAGTATCCGATGATGAACACAGAGAGCTTCTTGGCAGGGTTAACTCTGATGATATCATCAGTAAGATAAGGTTTATCTCTTGAAATTTGAAAAGTTATGATACACTCTACTGCTGATAAACATGCCTGGGAGTTTAATATTCCTTGTTTGTAATTTACATTTTGGCCACTTATCAGAGAGTGGAGAACGGCAGGTGGGCATCAAGCTGCGAGATTCAGTGCATCCCAGCCTGTTTATGACCTTGTATCCAGTCCTACTGTTTCAGCATCTCGAAAGAAACAGAAAACATCCCAATCGGTATTCTCCAGTTTCCATATGTCATTGCTATCTTTAAACTAGAATTACAATCCTACAACGCCTATATTCAAGAGTGATACGAGGAGCTAGGAAGCTCATTTGATTTATAAATAGTTTCAATCATCAATGTTGACTAATCACCGCTGTAGTGTGAAGACTGTAGAATGATGTTAGTTTGTTTTTTTTTCTTAGCAGCAGGGTCAGCCATTCCCTGGTTTATCCTCAATGAAGTCTATGCAGTACCCTTCTACAGGACCTTCGTTGAGTAGGCAGCTCACTAGCCGCAGTACTACTGGTCCCCTTGCCATAACTGAACCTGCTGTAGCAGCAACATATGATTTAATTGGAAAAAAAGTGTGGATGAGATGGCCTGCAGACAACAGCTTCTATGAAGCCCTTATAACAGACTACAACCCTAATGATGTAGGTTTTAATTTTCTGCAAGGTGTTTCTGATACAGGCAGCATTTACTTGTTTGAAGTTTTAAGATGCATAAATGGAATCTAACTGAGTTTATTGGTTTTATTAGTATTGCATTTCATTTTAGTTGAAAACAAACTGTAGTAAAGGAAGAGAAAAAGGTTCTAATCATAGGACAAACAAGAAAATGAATGGGTTAATCTTGGGGAAAGAAATAAGTTCACTTTTATGATGGTTATCAGGTAGCCTTTTCGAAGACATTGATAGATGAAAAGTTAGAACTGCACAAGTCACTGAGTGTATTTGCTTGAGCATGTACCTAGTATAGGTGCTGCTGACTTAAGTACCAAATGAAAGCATGAGCATCGCTCAGATAACCTACTAATATAAGTAACTGAACTGCCAGTTTCTGGTATACTTTATCAGACGTTATTTGTGACATTCAACCATAATATTTAAATTGTGGATTTCATTTTCAAGTGACATTAACTACTACTCTTCTAATATCCATAAGTGAAATTCTTCTATTCAATCATTAGATTTCATTTGTTTTTTTTTTTTTTTCATGATCTGTATGCAACGATGTATCAGAAATCATCTTTTCTTTGTTTATCTATGCTTGTATGCCTTTAAAAATCAACCAAGTGATTCATAAATGAAAGGTATTTTAATCCTATAGGCCACCCGCCATCCTCTCTTGCTGGATTTGTTCTTTTTAATAGCCATTGGAACGTAAATGCAGAGGGGGAATATGCTTTTGACATCTTTAGGCAAAACATAGCTGACAGGAGTAAAATATTAATGACTAGGAATGACTGTTTAGTAACTCTCCTCTGTGCCAGATTCTTCAGCGATATAAATCCTTTTACGTTTTTTACAGGGTCGACATGCTTTGATCTACGATAAAAATACAGCAAATGAGACATTTGAATGGGTAAATTTCAAAGAGGTACGTGACATCTCTTATCTTTATATGTATATGTATGTGTCGGAGCAATAATCTGCGCTTTCTAATTTTTATTACTAAGTGTGGAAACAATTCAACAGTCATAGATTAGAAGTAGGATCCATGAGAAGAATAGCATTGGCCAATCAATTTTCTCTCTTTTTAAGTGCATAAGCAATTCAGGGGGAGAAGGCACTAGAGAAATTGAACTACACCTCAGGTTTCTTCTGTTAGCCCGTCTTTAGAGATTAGATGCTTTATATGAAATATTCAGAATCTAAGTTGATCTTAGATAAAAATATATGAAGATAGCGTTAGAGTTGTTGAACTCTTTATATATTTAATCAAAGAGCTTTGAAACTGTGCTTGCATTCAAAAAGAATGATTATGTCAGTCATTTCCTAGAGAGGTTTATGACTTACATCCATTGACTATTTGCCATTTCTTTTTGGTGGCGTCCTAATCATTCTATCTTGTCCTTGGCAAAACTGACAATTATTCTATCTCAACCAATCACGATTATTAAAAGAAAAAAAATTTATTTGAACAGACAGGATTAGACTCCACTGACCAATTACTGATTACAGATTTCTCGTGAGGATATCCGTTGGGAAGGTGAGGAACTGGGGCCATCTCATCAAGGGAACCATGGCAGCGGACAAGGACGTAGGGTTAAGAAATCTACGAACCATGGTGGTGTTGGTCCAGTTTCTGGGAGAGGTCGAGGACATATAAAGCCTCAATCAAAGAAACAACTTCTTCCTTCACAAAATGGCATAGGAAATAAGTTGCCAGATGATCTAGAATTATTGAATACTGATTCTCTGGTAAAGGAGGTAACTATAATGAACTTGATCCTACAACTAATATTTGCAATCACCTTCGTTATTTTTAATTTCTGCCACTTTTAATGACTAGGTGGAGAGAGTTTTCAATGCAAGTAATCCGGACCCCTTTGAGCTTGAAAAGGCAAGGAAAATGCTGAAAGTAAGATTAAAATCCTTCACCCTTACTCCCTCTGCTCTTGGTCTAGCATTACAATTTTGACGTTTATATGTAACATGCGCAGGATCACGAACAGGCACTTGTTGATGCCATTGAAAGGCTTGCATATGCATCGGATGGTGAAAGTGGTAATGGTTATATGTGTACATAATAATCCTTGGATCATTCTGTTTAGTCCTTGTTTTTTTTTTTCCTGTTTTGAGCTTAACATAAGTTAAATAACTGGTTGTTGTACCATTAGTGTTTTTGATTAGCAAGTTAATTTCTTAGCGTAATGAAAATTCTTGTTTTAAGTGGTACTTGTCAGTCCTTGTGCTTTGCAGTGCATAATTTAGTTACTTGATTAAAATAGCCTGTCACACACTGCACATTTGAGACGAAGCTGAGCAGTTTTGAAGTATTTGGAGATTGGGGACATTTTCGTTAAATGGCTAGCAACTCCCGCAACATCATGAAGACTCCGAACTGTAATGGGGCCTTGAACTCATAGGGAATTTAAACCATAAAATACATGATTGCTGAAAAAGATGAATGTAACTTTGATTGGTTCTGATCACTTGTATTAGGGTCTTGGATGAATTGAACATTCCACATTTGACAGTAATTCTGTTGTATTAGAGTCTACAATATTTCCTTTCTTTCCTTCAATATCAGTCAATTACAAGGATCCATCCCATGTTCAGAAAAGTCCCTTCATTTTGCCTAGCCAAAATTCCGACATTATATTTGACTAGAATTTCTTATGTTAATCTTTTTTACTTGTACTTATTCTTTTTTTCAAATGCTTCCCCACAGATGGAGAGCATGCATTTATGCATGGTTGATCAATGGATGGATAACAATTGTGCAACATGCAATGTGGTTGAAAAGCTTTATTTGTGATGATCAGATGGCCAGAAAGGTTGAGTTGGAAAGGATGCACCAAGAGGGTTATGATTTTGGTGGCACAGTAGTTTTAATTTGATCAGATTTGTAGATTTTTTCTGTTTCATCTGGGTTTATTTGAGCAATCTCAATTGCCTTTGATGATAGCAATGCTGTTATGCACATCCGCTTGTAAAAACGTCTCATTTTAGTATTTCAGGTATGTCAAGGAGTCGAGTAGAGATTGTGTTTCTTTCAAGTATAGTTTCCACATGAGGGACAGCATTTAATTGTAAGATTAGTCATAGCAGATGAGATCTAAATGTAAAATTTTGTTGATTTGATCCTGCTATTTGATCTTGCGACTTGTCCTGCTTATTCCCCTTAGAGCAATTCCTGCAAACACCACTCCTGCAAAGAAAGCAAGGAAAATCATTAACCTGCACAAATAATCAAATACACCAACAAATGAAGCTAAACAGTCTTACTATCCGTATGATAAGTGGTGAAAGTGGGAAAAGTATGATTGTTTATGATACAGTTTCCTTGGTAAAGTATAGATTTTATGAATTGGTAAATACCTGATAACCAGGCTACAGCCCAATTGATTACTACGGCAATCGCAGCACAAGTTATTAAGTTCATCTGGGCTTCATATACAGGATCTTCTACTTTGAAGTGCGCTCCTACACCAATTAAGGGTGAATGAGGCAGACCGCAGACACGTTGAATCTCCAGGGTGCCTGTAGTAAAGAGCTTTGGGGTTGTATGTCATAAAATTGCTGTATCGTATGGAAGCCATTACTTCAGACTTCCATATCCAACTGGCTTGTCTGTCCTTTTTCTGTTGCTTCCCCGATAAACCGCAGACTGCAGTGCCCGAGATCACCAGACCTGCTCAAAGAATACCAATACATGAAGATGTGTTTCATATCAATCAATTTGGAAAGGATGAACTATGATTATTATCGAGTTAAACTTGGGCGATATTGTTTTCTACAAGGAACATGGGAGGTCAGAAGGATGAGATTCATCAGCTAAGCATCCATATCTATGGAGTTATTAGTGGTTTGCTACTCACTGGTATCAGGTGGGGGGCCCCTACTAACCTGAAGGTTTTTAAGGGACTGTCTAGCGTGACAGAGTGAACAAATCAAGACCACCTAAGTTTCACATAGCCATCAATCACTTGAATGACCTGCCTAGTTACAAGTCAGCATATCCGTGGATTTATTTCATTGTTTAAGGACATGTTGTTTGACATTATCAAATACAAAGGAAAACAAATATACTCAGAAAATGGATATTGATGCGAAAAGAACATAATGAAAGCAGATCCTAATCCATGCTAAACATGGTGATATGCAACTTTAAGACTTCTTACAAAAGCAAGGTAAGATAATAGAAAATAAGCAAACTGAACCAATTATATGAGAAAAGGATCTGAAAGTATGCCTATGGACTAATCATGATTCAAGACAAACATCTATTAGAGTGAAAACAAACATCCAAGGTAACCGTTAACCTTTGTAAAAGTAACATCTTTTACGTCAGCAATGTTTCACTACTGGATTCCATAGATAAAAGAAGTTGCAAAAGACAGTTACCAAAAGACCAAATGAGCTTCCAACTTGAAATCAACTATTTGCCTCTGCCATTCTATGAGTCCCTTCCTTTTTGCGTATGGCATTGCCACTCCTGTTGGCAGCATCCACTGATTCGGAACTCCTAATAAGATGATTAACTAACAATCTAGGCCTAGCATGCAACAAACAATCGTATGCACGCGAATGTTGCACCAACTGGACCAGGAGAGAAAGGAGATAAACATCCCATGGCCTTGTAGCTTCCAATCCATATACCAAAAAAAGGCAATGAAGACGGATAAAATGAGATAAAACTATTGCTAAATCCAATGCCATTGGATCTTCTAGTACATACCAGAGAAAGCAAAAGAAAATCAAATATAAGGATTGAGTTTCTTCAACCTACAGTCCTGACTACTCCCCCAAAGCGGCCTGCGGAGACAATGTGTTTACCATAAGCTGGACCAATCTAGGATATGCGCTTTCATCACAGTTTTATTCATCATATGTCTCTGAATCAATTTCGTATTAGAGGGTCTTTTCTATTTTGTACAAAAGCCTTCCTAATAATTAAGCAGCTACATTATCCTGTAAAGGTAGTTCATATAAGATCTTGATCATTGTAGATGACCAGATAAACTAAATTTAGCATCAAACGTTAGTCCCTACAAGATTACACACCTCTCTTGAAATCAAGTACCTCCAGTAATTAATAAAGATTTATGCAAACAAAAGAAAACCGATGGGGTAAAACCAAGAGCAAATACTCAATCATCTTTGATGGAGCACACAAACTGATTATCTACTATGAAATTAGATATATCTAAACCATCCAATGTAGTCACAAACATATAAGTTATAGACTTATAAGAATCTATCATCATTGATCACCACACAAACAACAGATCATCAACAGAGAGAGAATGAAGTAAATCACAAAGGAAAATCTCACCGGCAGAAGAACATCAAAGACCTTTTCAGGCAGCAGCAGCAACAACATTCATTGCTGTCAATCTGTCAACGCTTCTCATATGAAAAGGGATTGTCCATTTGAAAGGGTACCCATTACAATTTACAAATTGATATTTCATTCTGGGATTGAAGATCTGGGTATGGAGTTGGGATTGTGCTTGATTCATATTATTCTATGGAGGTCATGAAAAGAGTGTGTTGGAGAGGAGAGAATAAAGAGAGTTGGGATTGGGAGAAGGATGACTTTGTTTTGAAGAAATGCTATCCATTTTGTGTGTTGAAATTGCATTTGCATTTTGACAAGAATGCCTGGAATAAAGGGTATCCGTTCAGAAAATTGAAAAAAAAAATAAAAAAAATTGTAACTTTTTATTTTTCCCTTGACAGAAACGAATGCTTCCATGAAAATTCTAGCATGAGTTTTATACTACATTTATAAATCTACGTCAAAAAATTAAAGATGAAAAACGTACAGTTATATCATATTTATGAGTAAAATTATATATAATTATCGACAACTTAAAGGTGCAGAAAAAAATATTAGAATTTAAAATTCATTGTACAAATAGTGTCCTAAATTCTTGTTTAGATCACAACCAATAGAAGTATTGGTAATGTAATTTGGTCTAATTGCATTAATGTATAAGAAGATCTTGAGTTTCGACTCACGGAGTAACCTTGGTACATAACAATAACACTGAATAACATGTGAGCCACCATGATTGATTTTGAAGGTTATCTGAACTTGGGCCTCTAGCTAGCAGTAGGGTTTCTCTTCGCAACTAATCTTGTGTATCTTGGGACGTTCTCAACCTTTGTTCTAGGCTTCTAGCGATGCGCAGCTCCTTATTCTCTCGGTGGTCTTTTTTCATTCGTTGCCCTCTGTTGGTGATGTGCTAAGTTTCATGTAGCGGGGTTAAAGTGATTGTCATGTTTTGTAGTACTTTGGGGCGTATAACATTGGCTCTCTACTGTGTACCGAGTCAATCTCAATCGTCGGTACTGGTTCCAGCTTTGGTGACCCGCATGGTGGGGATGGCATTGGCTACTGTGGTGACTCATGCAGCTTTGGACAAGCCGAATCGTTTTATTATGAATTAATTGATATGATTTTGTTAGTGAGCTGTGGTACTGGTGTATAAAACTAATATTGTAGAGATCATGAATTCAAATCTCAATTAATTGATATTTCCTTTCTTTCCTTTGTGAATACTGAATAGAGATATCAATTTATTGAATTGGGATAAGAGTACAAGAGAGTCGGGATAACAAAATCATGGTTGGTTCGCCTAATATGAATCCAATAAATAACCATAAAGGTACAAGTCTCCTGATGATGCACATTGCACACATATTTAGCCAAGCTATCTGCTATCTTGTTGCATCTCTAGGTACATAGGAACACCTCAAGTTTGAAATTTGCCGCTTCATCTCTAACCCCATCCAGTAGGTGCGCATCAGGCTCCCAACTCTCTTCATCTTCTTAATTGCATTGACAACACTCTTGCATCAGATTCCAATTCAATGTGGTGAAAGTTAAGCTTTAATGCAAGTTGTAACCCGCAAGAAGTCGCCAAAATCTCTGAATGTCTAGAAGAGTTAACGTCGAAAGGAGGAATGGAACCATTCAAAACAACTTCCAATTTATCGTCACATATAACAACACCAATGCCTCTCACTCTTTTATCGCCTCCCACTCTTTTATCGGATACAAAAGCACCGGCAGTATTAATCTTATAGAAATTTCTCAATGGGAGCCAGTTTTTTGTTTCTCCTTCACTTCACGCCCACTACAACTACCACTGATTACTCTCAATGATATATTGGATATGGATAAGGTGGAGAAAACAAAATTAAATAACAGTGACTTCGTATTTTTTATTTCCAAACTTTTCTTTTAGTAGAAGGAGACCAGCTGTATTATTCAATAAGCAAAAGCAATATTATACAGTGAGGCCGTCAGAAAGAGACACTGCTAAACGCAATACCACTTCACTTATTGAGGAGGGAGTAAACTAACAGAAACTGTCAATAATTTTTTTTTGCAAAATCCACTAGTACACTCGCTGACAACCTCAAACCAATAAGCCCTGAAGTTCCTCACGGTATTGATCTCAATAAAAAAAAAAAATTAGGTACCGAATTGAGAGCTGCCCCGGATTTTAAATTTTTAAAGAAAAACCACCAGGATCCCAAATCATTTTCTCTGTTATAGTCCACCCAAATAGTCTCAGACCCAAGTCCAAATAACATATTTGAGCCCAAGCCAAACTAAATCTTCTCCTAGCAGTCAATCTATCTCAACAATCGTTCATGTCAGTGCATCAAACCACTGCCACACTACTCATCAACCTTGATGGTCTATCACCTGCACCACCACGCACACTGCTCTGATGTCAATGACCACCGACTGCCCTGAAGAAGTCAACGTTAACTACTATGAAAACTCCACAAAACGTAGACCCACAATCTGGTAGCAGCAGCGTCAGAGTCGGACGATTCGATCAGATCCACCCTTCTATATCACAAACGGCTCAACGCGCCATAGTCATTCGACCCACTAAGACCACCGTGGAAGGAAGGCAACAGATCCAGCCCTGTACCCGAATCCCACTTCTCCTAACAACTTATGCCACCCTCATCTTTAGCTCACTCGCAAGGCCACACCAGTGCCAAAACTTATTATATCTTACCTATACATTATAGGAAATGATTTCACTCACTCTCCTTTTTGCATCAACAATATTGTTATTGAGAAATTGATTAGTTGGGAGAGCTTCTAATGAGGACGACTAAAATAAGGATTTCATGAGGACTTTATTGTGATACCTACTTTTCAATAACATTTCAGCAAATCAACCGTTAGATGTTTAAATATTCATGTGTAGATCATTTATGCAATTTTTCACCAAATTGAAAATCTTTAAGACATTTATAATAATGATTTATCATTTATGAACATGAACGGTTCAGGTTCGACTGATTTGGTTTGTCCATTGATTTGATCTAGTTTAGTACCTTAATTTTGGAAGAAAATTTTTAGAAGTGATCTACTCGTGTATACATAAACATCTAACGGTTGATTTGCGGTAATATAACCGAAAAGTGAGTCTCCTAAATCATTGGTTAGAAAATCCTCATGAAATACTTATTTTTCTGGTTCTCATTAGAATGTCTCCCTTGATTTTTTTTTATTTTTTTTTTTTTTTTTAAAAAAAAAAACCCCACCCCATTCCCACCTTTGATGGGGCTCGAACTCCTGACCTCTTATAAATGAGACCAAAGCCTTACCACCCCACCAAACACACACACCCTTGATTAGTTATTGGTCAAATAGTATTTTTCTCTGTCATCCCTATTTTTCCATAAATACACAGTAATATAAAAAATTAATCTGAAATATAACTTTATTAACTCAGAATAGGTTACATCAATTTGGGAAATGGAGAGCAAGTGTCCGAGGACCTATGTAAGACGTTACCATCCACCTTGTGTTCAGATCAGCAATATTGCTACAAGGGGTCTCGATCCTTGCCTTTATATCACTACTCGCTTGTATTGATAACAAACAAATAGTAATAATCGCCACTTGCTTGTGATACCCCAGTCTCTGAGTGCGGACCGTGGGGTCTCATATTGTAGTTTAATGAGCAATTAAAAGGATTTCTTGTTTCCATAACTGGTAGTAAATCTAAATTTCAATGCTAACGTGCAATTCATGTATCGTTATATTCACTCTATCGTTATGAGGAAAACAAAACAAAACATCCACTTTATGCTCAGACTACCATTAGTTCCTTCAAGAGCTTCTTTGCATTTCCCATGGCTCTTGCTTCAATTTCATATTCACTACCTTCTCTATCTAGTATCTACGCCGTTTAGCTGGAGCAGCTCTCGTTGTTTCCGCTGCCCTCTTTGAGGGCCGTCCCACGCTCCTTTTCGTGGGGCTTCCTTGCTCTTTCGCAGCCTGTCTCCCACCAGAACCTCTACGTGAAGCTTGTTCTTTCTGCGCATTTCCTTTTCCATTTCCACCTTTCTTCTGCTCTGCTACTTCTTTCTGTGCACTCCCTTTGCCATTTCCATTTTTTCTCTGCTCTGCTGTTTTCTGTGCATTCCCTTTGATGTTTCCGTTCTTTCTCTGCTCTGCTGCACCTTTGCTATCATTCTCAGGAATTTTCAATATCTCTGATTTGTTGTTGGATCCAGAACTCCTCTTCATTCTACTCAAGAATTTTTCTGCACTTTGCCTTTTCCCACTTGTATTACTACTGCTCTTCTTATCCATCTCGGCTATGGACTCTGAATTCTCATTACTAATCATTGCTCTGGTTGAAGAACCAACATTTGCATTGGCATTGGCATCTGGATTCTTCTCCTTCTTAGTATCACTTCGGCTCCTGCTATTTTTGTTCGAGTTGTTTCTTGAATTGCTCCCAACTCTTTCTTTTCTTCTCTTCTTTGTGACAGGAAGTTGCTCCTCAACTTCATCCGAGGAATCTTCTTTTTGCTTCCAACTTATAGCTGGTTTGACATCACACAATAATGTAGTCTTTTGCTCTTTTTTTATGTCTGGTGCTGAAGAAGAGGTGGATGCTCTGGCCTTTATTGAGCTGCGCTTGCGACAAGCAGTCAATGGAATTGATAGTTTTGATTTTGCTAGCAACGACTCCGATGATTCAGTTTCAGGCTTCAATGGTAGAGCTGGTGGTGTCAGCGTTTCTTCTTTAGATGGCATATGAGTTTCTTGTTTAGGTGATGGATCTTGATTACGATCCTTACGAGCCATCTCCTTTAAAACAAGTAATTGAAGCTCACAGGCAGCCGTGTATTCTGGAGCCCTTTTCCCGAAGAAGACTATGGCATTCTTACAAATAAGCAAGATATCTCTAAAAAATTTGATCTTGCAGCTTGAGTACCAACCTCCATTAAGTCTGGTTTGCACCAATTCAAAATCTGTATGTTGCCGAATCATGTTGGTATAAATGGATGTGTCCTGCAACATATGAGAACCACAAACAACATTGGCATTGCTATTTCTTCTGCAAAAAAATTTTAGTAACAAAATTTACCATGCATCCATAAGTCAACCCACTATGACCGAGAAGCAAAGAACCCTCATCCTAGATAATATAAAGCTCACAAGTCACAACTCTCCAATAAGTTTTTCCCTAAATGATTCATTTCTTTGCATTTATTACTTACATTTTATTATTTTTTTGCATTACTTATTTACTTACCACAACCCTTTAAATAACTTTTCTAATAACTTTTTTTACGTTACCAAACATCTGAATGAAAAGTTCACTAAAAATTTAATTTCTCATCCCAGAGAAAAAATAAAGATTACTTTTCTTTCCGTGAACAAATCGAAACCTTAAAGTACAAATATTTCCCTATAGGTCCCCGCAACCGGTGCATTTCCAAAAACTTAATGGAAAAGTCTCAACAGTTTGGTATGAAATTCTCTAATTAGATCTGGTCTTCTTTTTTTTTTTTTTTGGTTGATCTAATCATGTCTCCTTCAAAAAAGGAAAGATCTATTCATAATCGAGTAGACATAAGGACCTAAATTCACAACGACTGTCCACCCCAATTTAATATGTAATATTTTAACGTTCAAGCAAAAAGGCCTACAGGTTAGTGGCACCTAGCGGACCCACCCACCTTACGTAAATTCCTACCCTGCACCATCACGCAGAATATAATCGCTTTAAAAGTTTAAATATTACATATGGCAAAGAACACAATTTTAACGTCACCACCATAAAACCCGTCCTGTCCTGACGTGTCACGTCCTTATTTAATTCTGACCTCCGACCCAAATACGTCGTCGTCTCGCTTTGTTGTATGCCAACGAATAATGCCCAATTATAATAAATTCAAATTAAAAAAAAAAAAAAAAAAGGGTAAACCTGGGACTGGAGCCGGCGCTCGAAAAACGTAGCGGCCTTGTGAGATCGGAGAATCCCGAGGAAATCAACCAACGGCTGAGATTCCACGGGGATCTGATTCATGGCGGGAGATTGGTCCTCCTGGTCCGGTTCGACCGGTTCCCTCGGCTTCAGTTCCGGCCCTAATTTTCTCGACAAACTCGCCGAGCTCTGAACCTCACTGCTACTCCGACTCTCCTTCGTCCCCTTCGACTCCGCCACCGATTCCCTCAACTCGCCCGAGTTCGCCTTCTCCGACTCAGCAACCGGCGCTTCCTTCACCACCGAATCGGAACTCCCATTACACGAGTCCTCCACCACCACCGGGTTACTCGACTTCTCGACCGCTCCGATCTCCCCGGCGGCCGGTTCGACCGGTTCCGCGTCTTTCTCAGCCGCGTCGACTCCGGTTTCGGGAACCTCAGGCTTCGGATCTGTGGTGTTGGACTCGTCGAAAGACCGGCCATCATTACGCTCGGAAACCTCTTTCTCGGCGACATTTTCCGGCGAGGTGTTTTCCGGCTCGACGGATTTGTGTTTGATCTCTTGTTCCTCTCCGCTCTTATCCAGATCCGATTTTTCGCGCACTTCTTTCAATCTCTCCACCTTCGATTGCAGAGACCTAAGCAACCACAATATAAATCGGAAAAATAATAATAAATTTTTTTAAAAAAAATCGATTCTGTTATGGATTCGGATTTTACACGATGGAGACGTCGGAGCGTTGAACCTCGCGCCGGAGTTCATCGAGGCGTTGTTGTCGCAACTGATCGAGCCATGGAATAGGAGAGGATGCTGCGTCGTCGCCGTCGCAAACGGCGTCGTTGTGGTGGTTGAAGCGGCGTCGGAGGTCGTGGAACTTGTGTTTGCATATCTGAGGAGTGAGGTGGTGGAGGTTGGAACTGCGCTTGCGGAGCTGGGCGGCGACGGAGTCCCAGCTCTGAGTGCCGTAGCGGTGGACGGCGCAGGCGAGGAGGAGCTCCTCCCACGTCGTCCATGTTGTTGTGGTTGCGGTGGTTTGTTTCTCCGGAAAATTGGGCTTATCCATAAGGGGGAATGATCATCTAATACAAAATTTTCGATTTCGATTTGGATGTTGCTAGTTAGTGATTGTTTTGTTTATTTTGATTTGGTTGGGGTGGTGACTCTTGGTTTGCTTTGTTTTTTATTGGTCTCGCACTCTAGGCACTCATCTCGAGCATGCTATACGCTTCGTCCCTAGCACCTTCTTCTTTTTTTTTTGAAAGGAACTAGAGTTCTAGTTTGCTTGTGTCGGCCTTTTCTCTAGTGTTTGAGTATTCAAATAATTAAATTGTCTTTTTGAGATTTTTTTTTTTATTCCTGAGGGGTATGAACTTTGAGATGTGAGGTATTATTATTTAATTCTCAAAAAAAAAAAAAAAAAAAAAAAAGAGGTATTATTATGACTTTTGGTTTTTATCCGACGTCCCTTGGAACATAAGTATTCGTACGGCATATATCTATACTATTATTAAGAGAAGAGGGTTTGTTTAGAACACAACAATAAATTTGGTTGAAAACCCTAAGCGTTGCTGGTGCCGCCTCCTAGCCGGTCTGGGTCTGCCTGCTTCCGGCCACAATGATACAAGAGAACATTCTTGTTTGGAACTGTAGAGGCATAGTCTGTAATGAGACTCAACGAGCTCTCGTTGATTTAGTGCAGCTGAAGAAGCCAAATCTGATTTTCTTGGCAGAAACCCTAGCCAAGCCAAACCATATTGAAGATCTGATGCATAGGCTAGGTTTTACGGGCAGGGCTTGTTACCCACATGAGGACGACTCGCAGGGAGTTGCACTACTATGGAGGAATGATATCAGCGTCAGCGTACGCACCCTTTCACCTCATCATATTGATGCAGAAATCGGAGATCCTGGAGGTCCGGCTCGATACCGTTTTACTGGAGTGTATGGTTTTGCAGCACGCAGTGATCGTACTCGTACATGGGATCTGATCCGAACTCTGAATGCTGAGCGCTATGACCTGCCATGGCTTATGGCTGGAGATTTTAATGAAATTTTGTGTCAAGTAGATAAGTCAGGTGGCCCTCCACGTGCTGCAGCACCAATGGCACAGTTCAGGCAGGTAATGGCAGATTGTGGTCTCACAGATATGAGCTTCTTTGGTAGCAGGTTTACGTGGTCAAATAAGTTCACGAAGGAATGTCTTGATAGAAGCTTTCAATCGTTGCAATGGAGAATGCTATACCCTTGTAGCAGAGTGATCACCTTGCCTCCAAGTGAATCAGATCACTGTCCAATCCTTATTGAAGTTAGGGCAGAGAGGAGACATAGGAAGAGGGTTTGTAAGAGATTCAGGTTCGAAGAAATATGGCATGGGGAGGAGAGATGCACTGCCATTATTCAGAAACACTGGTCTCAGCCCATAACCGGAAACCTGCTGTTTCAAATTGAGCAGAAAATCTCCACTGCTGGTCAGGAACTTCTGAAGTGGCACTCAACTGAGTTCCAACACCAAAGAGCTGAAATGCATATGCTCCAAGCCAAAATGGATGTCATCATGCGACAACCCTTCTCACCGTCACAATATGAGGAGCAAAGGCAACTACATGTCCGTCATAGTAAATTACTTGCCCAACAGGAAAAATACTGGAGGCAACGATCCAAGGTAGCATGGCTCAAGGATGGAGATAGAAATTCTGCTTTTTTCCATCGGAAAGCTTCTAACCGAAAATGCAAGAATACAATAAAGGGCCTGATGGATACCAACAATGAATGGACTAATACAGTTCAGCAATTAATTGTAAATTACTACAAAGAAATCTTCTCCATTGAGGGTTCGTGTGATGAAGCTATTTCTAAGATCTTTCGGGCAACTCCAATGAAAGTTGCTCCATACATGAATGAAGATTTATTGAGGCCTTACTCTGATGATGAAATAAAGGCGGCATTGTTCCAAATGCACCCCTCAAAGAGCCCTGGACCAGATGGTATGTCCCCTTTTTTCTTCCAAAAAATATTGGAACATTGTTGGTATGGATGTGTGTCTTGCTATTCGAAACTTTCTTGAACATGGACAGATTTGGACTGCTTCCAATTTTACTCACTTATGCCTCATCCCAAAAATTGCAAATTTTACTGTGGCATCTCACTTTCGTCCCATAGCTCTGTGTAATGTTATCTACAGGATCAATTCCAAGGTTGTGGCAAATAGACTGAAGAACTGGCTCCCAGATATTATTTCTCCCCTCCAGAGTGCATATGTGCCAGGGCGCTTGATTTCAGATAACACTCTAGTTGCTACTAAAGTTGCACACTTTATGCACAAGCTCAGGCATCTGGAGGAAGGCTTCTTCTCCCTCAAACTGGATATCAGTAAGGCGTATGATCGCCTTGAATGGAAATTTTTGCAGGCTATATTGACTAAATTGGGGTTTTACTCTAAATGGATTCACATGGTGATGAGTTGTGTTACGTCAGTCACTTATGCTATTCTTTTGAATGGAGAGCAGTCTGAATGCATCACTCCAACCAGGGGAATTAGGCAGGGTGATCTACTTTCACCCTACCTTTTTATACTATGTGCGGAAGGACTTTCAGCGCTATTAACACAAGCAGTGGACTCTGGTTTTATTAAGGGGTTAAAAATGTGTCCTCAAGCTCCTATTTTACATCATCTTTTCTTTGCTGATGATAGTTTCTTATTTGGTGATGCCTCGGTACAGGAATGTCGTCGGGTGAGAACAATTTTGAACACATATGAACGTGCTTCTGGACAGAAGATAAACTTCCAGAAAAGCAGTGTGGTGTTTAGCAGAAATGTACCAAAAGAGTTGCAATCTGAACTTGCTACAATACTTGAAGTAAACTGTGTAGAGGAGCATGACAGGTACTTGGGGTTGCCATTACGGGTTGGAAAATCCAAGACTGCCAAATTTCAGTACATCAAAGAGAAACTCACAAAGAAATTGCTGAACTGGAAGTCCAAGATTTTAAGTTGTGCAGGAAAAGAAATCCTCATCAAAGCTGTTGCTCAAACCATGCCTCTGTATGCTATGAATTGCTATTTATTGCCAAAAGGTTTGTGTGATGATATTCACCAATTATGTGCTTCATTCTTTTGGGGAGATACAGATACGAAAAGAAGAATTCATTGGCGTAGTTGGGAAAGATTGTGTCTTACCAAACATGAGGGAGGGCTAGGGTTTAAAAATATCTATGCTTATAACCTTGCTATGCTAGCTAAACAGGGATGGAGATTGGTATCCAACCCCAACTCATTGGTTGCTAGAGTGTTCAAAGCTCGATATTTTCCCACTTGTTCTTTTTGGGAGGCACAACTAGGAGAAGCATCCTCCTACTTGTGGAGAAGTATCCTAGAGGGTAGACCGGTGTTGAAAGCTGGAGTCAAATGGAGAGTGGGAAAGGGAGATCAGATTCATATGTGGGAGGATAATTGGATTCCTAATTGCTCAAGGTTTCAAATTCACAGGCCGGCAAACTCAACCTCATTCAATGTGGTAGCTGACCTCATTAATCCACATACTAGGTCCTGGATTGCTCCAACTGTGTCTACACTATTTTCTCCTGAAATTGCTGCTCAAATACTAGCTATCCCTTTGAGTAGAAGAGGTATACCAGATAAGCTTCTTTGGGAGCCGGAAAAACAAGGTTTCTTCACCGTTAAGACTGCTTACTGGATTGCCAGAGAACATGTTCTCAGTAATGCTCTTGCTTCTACTTCACAGGGAGACCCTTTTAAAGAGCTATGGAAACGTCTTTGGAAAGCTAGGGTGCCTGCCAGAGTCCAAATATGTGCCTGGAGGGCCTGCCAAAACATTCTACCCACCAGAGAGCGCTTACTTACCAAGGGTTATGTTGGTGAAATGGGTTGTTTACTGTGCTCTGCTAGTCTAGAAGACACATCTCATATCTTCTGTAAGTGTCCAACTGCAAGAGAAATTTTCTCTGCTCCTCCTTTTACCTTACAGTCTTTGGATATGCCAAACTTGATTTTTAAGGAATGGATGTTGGAAACTGCTCTGGTCCTCAAACCGGAGACTTTTGATAAGCTGTTAATGTTAATTTGGTCTCTATGGAAAAACCGGAATGCTACACTGTGGGAAGGTCATCCAAAGTCAGCATCAGTTCTATTATGTAGCTCCTTAGCCTGGTTGGATGATTTCCAAAAATCTAGAATGCCTTCTGCAGTACCAAAGCAAGTTGTAAAGCATCATTGGCAGCTGGATAAAGGTAGCAGAGTAAAAATAAATGTAGATGGTGCGTTCTTACCATCGCAGACGCATGGAGGGGCTGGATGTATTGCTCGTGGTCCAGCTGGGCAATTCATGGCTGTGTTTGCTCACCATCTACCTCATGTGAACTCCGCTAAGCAAGCAGAACTGCTTGCCATTCAAACTGGACTTGAGATGGCACTCCAGCTGCAGTTGTCCTCTGTCAGTATAGAAACTGATTGCCTTGCTGCTGTCCAGGAAATCATGCACCAGCCATATGATTATTCTGAATTGGCAGCCATTATTGCTGACATTCATGACTGCAGAGGCAGTTCCAAGAGGCACAAATTAGTTTTGCACCTAGAAATTGCAACCAAGTTGCGCATAGACTAGCTAGTATCGGTTTTGAATCGGATCAAAATGAGTCTTGGCTTCACCAAGCTCCCAATTGCATTGTTGATGTACTCCAATATGATTGTAATCATCTGAGCTAGTCTCTTTCAATAAAGTCCTCTTTACTTCAAAAAAAAAAAAAAAAGTATTCGTACGGCCCAAAGTCTATTCACCAAATTGTTCGGATTAGCATTTACCAAATAAGGTGTTTTGAGTTCTTTTTTTTTTTTAATATCTAATAAAATCAAAGCCGTACGTATTTTCAATGAAAAAAACAGTGCACACGACAGCTGAAACTTTAAGTATCCGAAAGTCAAACAATGATCAAACTTGATAAGCACCGCTCATTTAAATCTTGGGCACCCACTCATTTAAACTTTCAAACAATGATACATATTTGACAACTTAAGTCCTAGATGCTTAACTCCTTGATTTAGTATGCAATAGCTTGTGCTTGTGGCTTGTGGCTTGTGGCTTGTAGCTTGTAGCTTGTAGCTTGATTTCCTAAATGTTGACCAAAACTTACACACTCAATTATGGTGCAATTGAGAGTCAATTCAAATGATGTACATCATCGCCTGAAAGTACTTAAAACTTTAGCCTTGCATTAGGGGAAGTCGAGCCACAATCAACAACAACGGGGTAGGTTAATCTCAATTAACCAAGAACCTTCTTCTTGGGAACTCTTAAGAGTTACCAAACTTATGCACAAAAGAACAAAACTTAGTGCAAGTATTTTTATAAAAAAGAAAATATAGATAACTACGATTTTACAAAATGGCATTTCAGTTGGCAACATTATTTGATTTGATTCTCCTTAGAGCAACCAAGTACTGCACTTACTTAAATCTTAAAGACAAACTGACATCAAGGTTGGGTGCATTGAAATTTGAATTATATCATTTTTTTTTTGGCGGTGAAACAATTTGTTTTATTACTCAAACATAAACTTTCAAACAAGGAGAATAAGAGAGGCATAACGACATCTATCGTTGACATTGTCTAACTGCAATTGAGGTGTTTCTGAGTGAAACCCACATTTCTTCTCTTCAGTCATGAGTCATGACCACATTCCTGCAAAGAGCCCAAAGATCACGCTTTTCTAATCTGGGGATGATCACTTGGAAGGATCTTGGGCTTGACCTTCTTCTAATTTTGACCCAGTTTGACATCCGGGTGGTTGGGCTTAGGCGTATCCAAGTGGTTCATTGGTTTTACCAAATTTACCATCAAATTTCAAACTTGAACTGGGATTTCTAAGGTTAGAGTTTGAATATAACAGAGAGCAAGACTGGAGGATAGGAAGAAGGAACAAAGGAGCCTCCATAACTGCCCCCGACCCTCCTCGATACTGCAAGAGGGGCAGCATTTGAGAGAAGGGTAGAGCTGGAGAAGATGTAGAGAGAAATTCAACCCTTTGTAGAATTCTCAGAAATCATCTGCAAATTTGATATATCCGCAAAATTACAGCACCAGCCATTAGATTTGTGGACTCTTGGGAGTATTATTGTTGGAACACTAGAACAAAACATGGACTGAAAGTAAAACTCAAAAATATAAGAGACCAAATAAGTCATATTAGCCTGGAGGGTATGCAATTGGATTTCAGCATTTACACATAGCAAACAAACTTCAGAGTAATATGACGAAACTTAGTTGATACAAATCAAGGCTACAAGCACAAGCTATTGCATAACTAACCAAAAGCATATAAATATCATAATTTTGATCCAAAAATCATTGCTATCACCACCCTACCCTTATTACGCAGCAATGTACACGCACCACCTTAATACCAAGCAACAACACAAAAAAAGTTCTTATAAATGCACCAAATAGCATTACCAATCTCGTAAAGAACCTATAACTGAATTTTCGGCAGATTCAAGCACCCATTAGAGCCTTCTTCAACTCCTCACTCACATCTCCCTCTTGCGATTTCTTGTCACAATTCCCACTACTCCTCTCCATTCCACGGTACTTCCCCGAATTGAAACTCCCTCCGGCGATTTCTTGCCGCAGATCCTCCACAGCTTTTCTCAGCAACCCATTCTCGCTCTGTAAAGCCTCCAACTGACGCTTCACAGTAAAACAAGCCTCCGCCACCTCCACATTTCCCGGAAACGTCAACCCCGGACCGGCATTTGTGTTGCTGCTTCCCTTCGAATCCCCACCGTCCACGTGCTCGATCCCGATCTTGTTCATCACCAGGAACGGGATTTTCTGAAACGCAATCCCCGCCGTCCGATAATCCCCGCTCTTCAGCTCCGCCGGAACCCTCACTCCCCACCGCAAGCTCACCACGGCCCGGTTTCTCACCGGCATCGACGTCCTCGCCGACACCTCCATCCCGGAGAACAGACCGGACATGGCACCGGAGGCAGCTTTCTCGAAGGGCAAAACCGTAATCTTCTTCCCGGGAAACAATCCGTCCACGGCCGGCGCCTCCACGACCTTGATCGACGGATTCTCCCCGGAAACGACGCCGTCTTGGGAGCCCAGCATCTTATCCAGGGCGGAGGACTGCGACGACTTCTTGACGGAGAAGTCCCCAAACTGAGGCTTGAAGTGGAGCATGAAGCTAGGGTTGCTTCCGCGGCCGAGCAGATTGAATTCGGCGCTCATCAGCATGGAGCTGTGGAACGGAGAGCCGAAGGAGCCGGTGCCGGTCTTGACGACGACGGAGAAGGGGTTCCACGTGTCGTTGGGGCGGTAGGCGACCCGAACCGACGGCCCGGATTCGAAGAAGGTGCCGAGGTTGAGAGTGAGCTCCTTGGACTCGCCGGCGACGATTCCCGATTGGAACGGCAAGCCCAAGATGCTGAGGGGCACTTTGGCCCGCAGCAATGGCTTCTGGTCCTCCCGGAATTTGACTGAAGCTTTCATTTTTGTTGTGGAATAATAACCCCAACCCTAAATTGCGAATTTTTGTCTGCGAAATTTATAGGAGTTACTGGAATTAATCTTGGCTTCATCTTTGGCATTGATTGGGTCCATCAAAACTAAGCCCTTCGTTTTGTGAAAAATTACGGAAATGGTGTTGCTGAATTGGAACGAGGTTGATGTGATTTTATGAAATGGTAGGGGTATTTTTGGGTGCTTGAAATAGTTTAGGATTTGGCCACACATGGCAAGGCTACGTTTCTAATTTAAATTTTTCGAATTATATTCCGTAAAATCGTTAAGGCTCTTTTAAATTTAAATTTTACGTTTCAAAATCAATTTTTTCAAATTTTTCAAAATAATTCTGCTGACTCACATAGTCACATCCGCCGTGGTATTTGCAATTTTCAGTTGCTAGATTCAGATTTTTTTGTTTAAATGAAAATAAATGACCGTAGTGTATCAATGTTGGTATCCAAGTTCAAAACTAGACATTAAGAGCATATTTAGTAGAGATATCAAATTTTTTGGGTTAAATTTGAATTTGAAAGCTAACATGACAATTGGCATTTTGCTATAATTATTTTTATCTTCTTCGTCCTTTTGCTATAATTAGAATCTATTAACAATCTCATTAATTCTAAAGTTACTAATAAACTTATTATTGTAATTAATTACTTTATATAAATAATGATGTATCCACAAAATAATTCTTACAAAATGAATTTAACCCTTGGCCATTTTCATTGTGAACTTCCAACCGAATCGATGAAACTAACACATTGAATTTGACATAAATTATCAATTTACCATCTCTCTATTAATTCTTAACTATTCTGTTTATTTTACCATCAGTAGATAAATGAAGAATTTTGAATTTTATTCTTTTACTAATATTAAGAAAAGTTATTAAGAGCAACTTCAGCAAAAAAATGAATTGGGTACACAGTGGGTATTGTCAAATGTCTCAAATCTCTATACTAAGCTCCTGATGAGCTATATACAGGCTAAATCTAGGTCAAATTTTGTCTAGATATGAGGGATTAATTTGGTCGGAATTAGGAGATAATGGCTCGAGAAGGTGAATATGGAAGGCAACATTAAGTGTCGGTGCCAAAAGGGTGAACGAAGGTGGGTAGTTCCTGCCAAAACATTGAACAATTTACACACCTACTCCAACCCTAGCTCAATTCACAATATTAATCAATTCACTCAACTGAATGTAAAATGGGGCCATCCCCAATGATGACAATATAATAAAAAATCAAAATGACTTTTAATTTTAACCGTTGAATGAGTAATTTAAATTTTAATTGATATTTTAATCAAAATGCTTGCATGTAAATATGAACATGCATGGAATTAATTGTTCTAATACATTCATTTAAGGACTAAATTTTTTTTTTTTTTTTATTTATCAATCACACGGTGTCCTCAAATGTTTTCTAGGCCCAGAGACTAATCCGTGCTCGGGAGATTTAAGGACTAAATATTGATTACTACCCTATGGTTTGAGACCAAAATTAATTCAGTTCCTGAACTTCTAAATTCATCAAAAACACTCATACACTATAATTTCTCATCAATAAGTCATTTCGTCATGTGTTCGTGAAATGGAGCCGTTAAACCGTTGACGTGACATGCCAACTCAACTCCAATGAGGCATGGAGAAATGACTTTTTTTTTTTTATCAGATAAACAACTCAAATGCTACAACTAGTCTTTCGTGAGTCGAACTCACAAGCTCCCACTTACGAAGGGGAGACTATGCCACTAGACCAAATGGTACTGGGCAGAAATGACTTATTTGATGAGAAATTATAGTGTAGGGGTATTTTTGATGAATTTAGAAATTCAGAAACTGAATTAATTATTTGACAAGAAAATGACCTATTTGCTAAACTCTCTCTCTCTCTCTCAGACAAACAATTAAAATGCCTACTGTACTCTCTAATGCAGATGAGTTGCATTCGCAACTTCACCGAACTGTAAAAAGATAACAATTAGTGGCGGTATGTCTTTTCATGGTTCTAACTTTATATATGGTGCATATAGCTTGGTAGTTAGTGATTGATGTGGTTGACTGGTTATTCACATTAGAAAATTTCGTTCTTTCTACACAGAATGCCACATCGGAATCTAAGAAGATATTTGAATCAAGAGCAGATCTCCCACAGGAATCAAAGAATGCGGTTCCTATTTCTTATCTTCCTGCAGATGATGAAGGCGCGAAGATAGTAAAAATGGTGGGTTGGAGTTTAGGGTCACTTTTCGGTCGCATATCCACATCTCGACCGTTCAGTTTTTAGGTAATAATGTATAGATCATATCTGCAAAATTTCAGCCAAATTGATAGTCGTTAAGGCATTGCTAACTGCCTTAAAGCTAGTACGGTCAAGTTAGACAGATTCAATTCGTCCATTTGTTTAAGCGAGTTAGATACCTTAAACATAATTAATTTGGTTGAAATTTTACAGAGATGATCTATACATTAGTACCTAAAAACTGAACGGTCGAGATGTAGATATGAGACCGAAAGTGACCCTAAACTCCAACCTCGCACTTTAATTTCAGAGTGAGACCTCGCTCTGGATAGGATCTATATATATATATATATATATATATATATATATATATATATATATATATATATATCACACACACACACACACACATATACATATAGGGAGCCGTTCAGAAGAAGACATCCTCACAGACTCAAAAGTGCGGACGTCCCTCCTCTGGCCTCGATCAGGCTGCGGTTTCAGGCGCTGCGGTTGCTGGACGAACCCTCTGGACATCCCGGACGGCATCATCATCAAGGCGAAGGCTCAGCTGATCGGAATCGAAGGTGTGCACGGCGAGCTCACCTGAAACCATGGAATCCCATCGAGGTCGTCTTCGAACTCTTCATCGACAACTCCAGCAGCAAGCAAAGGCTTGACATCGAGGCCTTGTTCGGGTCTAGCAACCGCAGCGCCTGATCAAGGCCGGAGGAGGGACGTCCGCACTTTTGCATCTATGCGGTCGTCCGCTTCTAATCCGGCCTGTATATATATATTTATATTTATATTTATATATAAATGTATATGTATGTGTGTGTGTGTGTGTGTGTGTGTGTGTGTGTGCGTGCAGTCTTTCTATGCTAAGGACCTCCTAAGATTTTAAAATTTAAGAATTTTCTTGAATAGACTCACTTTTCGATCGCATATCCACATCTATACCTAAAAACTGAACGGTTAATGCAATCGAAAAGTAAGTCTATTCAAGGAAATCCTTAGATTTTAAAATATAATGAGGTCCTTAGCATAGAAAGACTGTGTATGTGTGTGTACATATACACCATTCCATTGAGGGATTCATTTTTGTAAATATATCTAAGTATTGCTATACAGTTATGTGTATAGAAGTTCATGTTGTTGTTCCATTTTGTCTTTATGTGTTTTTTTTCTTAATTATACGTGGCTACCAGTGGCGGAGCCACATTGGGGCACACTGGGTCCCGTGCCCCAGTACACTTTTGGATATATATAATTAAGTTACCAAGTAGCACAGATGGCTAGGATAGTGCAGTGGTCTGGCACGCTGGCACTGGCATGCTTTTGCTACATTACATGTCTTGGGATCAAATCAGGCTACTTCAAAATGTTTTGTTTAGATTTTTGGTTCAAAATGGAATTCTCACGTCTAGCATTCGAGTCACAACTCCAACTACTTTGTGGCTAGCAGATTTGAAGGGTCTTCGGGTTCGTGCGCCTGCGACGGATGATTAGTTTGACTTTGTTGGAAATACCTTCATGGACCTCGATCAAAATACTAACTGGGTGCAAGTGTTACTAACTCGTTAATATAACCTCATGAACCTCATAATTTCGACAAAAAACATGATGTTGCGAAGTTCAATGTCTTTTGACACATTTCAAGGAAAGAAACAAAGTTAAATCCTGCTAGAACAAAGACCGTTGTTAGTATTTTTGAGCCCAAAAATAGCTCCCAGGATAGTTGATGATTGTAGCTTGAACCCAGAGGTAAAGATCGCTCCTAAGGCAAGGATTGATCAATAAATATATTACAATAATCAATTATGATTTCCGAATATTTTGAGTATGATTGGAGATTTGGAGCAACATATCCATAATTCCCTATATTTACATTTTAGTTACTTTTTTTATCGACAAATTTGACAAAAAAAAAAATGTAAAGGTATAAGATGTTCAATCTGAAAAATAATGGTTTCGCATAAATTAAGACCAACCCTCGCGACAAATGAATGCTTAAAGCCGGAATGGCGTCGATTGCAATCTTATAGGAGTCTTTTCTTTGGCCATTTAATATCGAAATAATAATGTCACGAAATCTGAGCCGTCTATCGGATACGAAAAGTGGAAGAGGGAAACAACTCTTCAAATTCCCGAGTCTTGCCCTGTACGATTCCAATAGTGTACTAAAACAGACAACATATATATTCCTCGAAATCACCGAGAATGAATATATATACCTCACCGGAGAAGTTTCCCAAGTTGTTGTAGGGATGGTGAAACGCGTATTGGGTCGTGCTACTAGTAGCGGAGGAGATGAAACGCACGAAACTGATCACGCGACGCCGGCGGTGGCTGACCCTAGAGTACTCCGATCACGCTACCACACTGTCAAGACCATCCTCTACGGTATCTTCAATCTCTTACTTCTCTTGCTATCTAGCTATTTGTATGTGTTTCATGTTTGGCTTCACACACTAGTTTGGGGTTTGAGTTATTGTATGATGATTAGTTTGTATCACATGAGAATAAAGGCAAAAGAGAATTTGGGTCAATTTTCTTAGAGTTGAAGTAATGATGAGACTAAGAAGAAACTGAGTTTGATGTTCTTTCTTTGAAGATGAAAGAGAGGATCTCACAAGAGCAGATTCGGAGAAGTTCATTTCGATCATTAAGGAAGTGGAGAGCTTGCACCAGCTGGGTACTTTTACTTGTTTGTCATAGATATTGGTTTTGATTTTTCTTTTATGATATAGCATAGTTGTGTGTAAAGTAATTTTGTATCCGTTTTGATGCTTAATTGAATGGTGGCATGGTTTGCAATGCATTACAGTAACAAAGCCAAGAGAGCAAGTCGCGGATGCAGAGGCACTTTTGGACATTGCAAGCACCCTGATGACCTCTGTACTGGCACATAACAAGGAAGGAATTACAGCTTCGTGTTTTGTCAACTGTATTCTTAGTGACTTCAGGAAACCGAGTGGTAATGGCAGCAGCTCAATATCGTGGAGGGACATTGGGAATGCAGTATCACATGTTTTCCAGAGAAGCCCTCGATGCTGCACTATGTAATAATGATGGAATCGTTTTCATATTCTTTTTATTTTTGGTCTTGTTCCATCTGTTCTGAATTCTTCAAATGCTTACTTGTATGGTTTGCTATTCATTCAGGATTGGGCCTATGAATGCTGATGTGAAGCGACGAAAGGTTTATCAACGTCAAAAACGTGGGAATCCTACAGACAATGATACCCCTAAAGAGGTGAGAGACTTGAGTTGAAGTTAAAGTTATACTGTGTCTTCAGAACACGATTGCATTTAGCTCACTTACCAGAAAGATTGCAGCATCTTTACTTATCTATTGCGCTGAATCATTAACATTTCAATAAGTTGGATTATGTACTGTTTTTTCGGGGCACTTGGAGCATTTAGCTAAAGTTTACTGTAACTTTGTGTGCAGCTTGGTGATGCTGTTGTAGAAGAGGAAACAGAGACTGTTAAAAATGTGGCAACTATGTTTAATATTTTGAAGAAAAAGAGAAGGGTCAGGCTTGAATATCTAGTTTTGAATGGAAATTCTTTTTCACAGACAGTGGAAAATGTGTTTGCCCTATCGTTTCTTGTTAAAGATGGGCGAGTCGAAATAAAAGTGAATGAGGAAGGCCATCATCTAGTGTGTAAGTTCCTACTTTGCAAATGCTCTTACTTGCTTCTATGTTTCATTTGGTCATTCATGTAGTTTCTCTCTGTGTTTGGTATGTCAGCGCCAAGGAATGCTCCTGCTGCCAAAGCAATTGCCTCAGGCACTGTTACTTACTGCCACTTAATCTTCAGATTTGATTTCAAGGACTGGAAGGTACTTGAAGATTTTATTGATTGATGTTTATAATAGTCATGATTGATCAGTGAAGAAGGATTTCCCTTGACTTAACCGCTGCTTTTTTCGGAATGCTCAGTTAATGAAAGAAGTTGTTGGGAATGGGGAGGAGCTGATGCCACATAGGTTTCCAGCTGACTATGTATCAAACAATTTGCAACTGGAAGAACCTCAAGCAACAACAGGTACAACACCAATTAGGAAGTTCTCAAGGAACAGAGGCTTGGTTATACGGGAGCAGCCCGTTGGGACTGATAGCAGTAGCAGATCAATTGCTGAAGACAGCGCTGAATTTGATTATGCTGCAAGCGCTTCTGCCACTCGTAAAGGGGAGCGTAAACTGATATGAAGTTTTACCAATGGATGTTGTATATATACTTACTGTTTTCTAACATCTAGAAACTTTGGTTTTCAAGTTACAACTAGCAGTCACTTAGCTGACATCAAGGACTTGCTGTATGAAAATACAATTATATTAGTTGTACAATTTGCTCTAACTACAAGTCCTTTACGTGTTAGTCAGAATTTTATGCACTATTTTTGTTCATGCATATAAAGACTGACTGGACTTTGTCCTTCCTCCTGTCCGATTTCTCTGTTTTTTTAGTTGATGCTTGTACTGAAAATAGTTAGGATTTAATGCAATCCTTGGTTTCACCTTTATTAGATTCAGCCCAGGTGGACATTGAAGTTCCACAAGCTGTACTGCCCAATACTGTATTTGAAGCAGTCGGGTGAAACTAGGAGAATTATCTAAATGGCCAAATGTTATCTCATTCGCCATGTGGCTCAGTGAATTCGTGTTTACCAAGTTTTGGATCCTAATGTGGTTAACCGTAAGTCTACCAGGTGACCGGGAGTACACAATGAAGGAGGTCATGAAGTAGGGGCATTAGATTAGACTGACAAGAGTTGCAGCTCCCATGCCTGCCCATGACGAGCTTCTTTAACAAGAAGGCCATCAGTTTGTGCAAGTTTCATTGCATATCTTCACGTTGGCTTTGAGTAGGGCCTGAATTGCGATTACATTAAAAACGATAACTGTCTTATGATGTTATTCTGGATATTCTCGATACAAAATACGAAGAGCAAAAATGGATTCTAACTAAAAAGATGAGAAAATTGTTCCACAGTACAGATTGACCTACACTTGACCTCAATACTTGATAGAAAGCACAGCACTACAATAATGCAATCCTTGTTATTATCTCAACCTCTATAGTCTATAGAGCATAGCACTAGGCTTCTTTTGGAAGCTCAAGGTTTTCAAAAATTGGGCTGTCAACTCCCACACCCATTGCATTTAGACCATTGTCGACGTATACAACACTGCCGGTGATTGCTGATGCTAGTGGTGATGCAAGGAAGGCAGCAACGTTCCCCACCTCATCTGTTTCCATGTATGTATAAAGTTATATAAGGTCAGAGAAAGAGAGCTTACTTAAGTTACCAGGTAAAATCAAATGGAGAATGAAAAAATGAAATGGATTTGCCAGCATCTGGTTTTCTTGCAATTATGCATTAATCCTGGGCTAACTAGTAGACAAGTGATCATACTCTAAAGATATCATGATCCTTGAACAAGTTGTGTACTTGATTACTTACCAGCAGATAACTCTTTCGGTAAGGGAGCATTGGCTGATGAGTAATCAATCATCATATCGATAAAACCAATAGCTTTTGCAGCACGACTTCTTAATGGGCCTGCATTAAGGAAAGAAAACATGAGTATAATAAATTTGACACAGAGAATTGTGTAGCATTTAATCATCAGTTTGTCCAGAAAATGACTATCTCTGTGAAAAGCATCAGACACAGCATACAAGAAGTGCACCCCATCTCTTCCGAGAGATGTTGATAAGATTAGAACAGCTTATCCGGAAGATGTCTGCTTATCTCTATGAAACACATCACCCACAGAATAGGATGGGGGAGATGTTAAAATAATACGATAGTTAAATTGACATTGATCCAAGATGAAGGCTCCTAGTAACTTCATCAATATCATATCAGCATCATATTGATCTTTTGACATCAAAACAATTACTGTCATAAGCCTAAGCCACAAGATGGTAATGTTCATGTTTGCAACAAGAGTGTCAGACTGATTCTGTAAAAATAGTTTATCAAAGTACCTGCAGATATTGTGTTGACTCTGATTCTGTGTTTTCTCCCAGCTTCAAAAGCCAGCACCTAAATCAAGCATAGAAATGTGGCACATTTCATCACAAAAAAGCTTTTTTTTTTCTTTTTTTTTTTTAACTAGAAAATATCAATTTAAAAATAACTAAGTAAAATAAAACCAATTAAAAGACTCACACGTGTGTCACTCTCTAGAGCAGCCTTCGCTGAACTCATACCTCCACCATATCTGCAAATTCACTAGTCAAACATCAAAATTTATTTAGAGAATGCTGCCCACTTATAGTTGCAATGCAAGTAGATACATACCCGGGAATGATCCTCTCGGAAGCAATGTATGTCAGAGAGATTGACGCACCACCTGTCATGTTAACATTGATCCATAGATTATAGGCTATCTAACAACACTTGCTCGAATGTCACGGGATTCTTGGAGAAAGGGGGTAGGGAAAAAACGTGCCTGGGTTCATTATTGGAGCAAAATGCTGGAGTAAAGAAATAAACGAGTAGCTTGATGCAGAGATAGCTGCAAGATATCCATATCTTGACGTTTCCATAAGAGGTTTGACAACCTGTGCATGATACATTAACTGCCTAAGTACCATGAAGATCTTAAACAATATTGCGAAACAAAAGAATGTGAAGAAGCGTTCACCTCTGGTCCATTAGCCAGGGAATGGACTAGGATATCAATGCTGCCAAAATCCTCTTTAACAGATTCAGCAACCTCCTGCAAAACAGTTTTAAAGAATAAGTTAACTTTGCTAGCTGGACGAGTTTCTTAACCCATCATCTAGAAACCTAGACATTATAAAACAGCAAATAAGCTCAATACATTCAAGAATACATCTCCAACAAAGTTCAGTGACAAGAAACACCTGAAAACATAGATTTGCGAATAAGCTACACATATATCAAACAAGCCATTCACCATGAAGTTCAATTACCAGAGACATCTAGAAATATTTAGCCAACCAAACTAATGGCCATGTAACCAAGGGTGGAGGTGCTATATAAGTAAAACTATCAGTATATCTTTGGGGAGTCCAAGGTGTTGAAAATTGTTAAATCACGTGAAATATGTCAAAATTATATGTTGTTTGCAAATTCTTTATCTGGGAGAGGGAGGTGGGAGCCCCCGCTTACTTCTTTATCTGAATGTCATGGACTCACACTAAAGCTAAAAATTTAGTCATTCGTGACTCTTGCTTTGTTTTTTTTTTTTTTTTTTGGCGTCATTTGTGACTACTGTAGTCATGTTCAGTAACTCGATATCCAAGTTGATAACTACAATTGAACAGTAATATGGTCAACGGAAGATGTACCTTAACCGTCCACTTTGAGGACCCCAAGTAGCGTTTGTTTGATTTTATCTGCATAGAACCACAATATGAACATCACCACAAGTATAATTAGACATTATTCATACTTCAGAAACTAAAGCAGGAGAGTTTATACATCTTCAGGAACATCATCAGGATTGTCAAAAACTGCATCCAATGGATAGACTTTTGTAATTTCCATCAAAGAACCGTCGGGCAATCTAAAGACAAAAAAAAAGAACAAATAGGAGAAAAAAATACTTAGCAATAATAGAAAAGTATATATACTTAGAAAACATCGATAGAGTTGCATGAAACGCGGGAAAGAGAAAATAGAGCTCTTACATGCGTGATTCATCAAACTTCCCACGCCTTAAACTGGACTCGAAAATGTTAAGTGCCTATGAGGAATAAGAATTCATGAAAAACTATACAACTTTTCAGAAACTAAAGCTCCACAACTGAAAACTGGATTAGATTTATTATTTATTTCAACAGGAAACTGGAGAACTGGATTAGATCAATTTGCATACCGGCACCCATGTACCAAGAAGAATTTCAGCACCAGCAGCAGCAAGTTGTTTTGCTATTGCCCATCCATATCCATTATCATCAGCCACACCAGCAATGAATGCTCTCTTTCCTGCAAACAGCTGTCCCATTGTTAGACACAGCAGTCCTACATTCTTCTTGTGGACAATTATCAATTCATCGACTCAGGGAACCAACATCAGAAACACAGTACATTCAGCCATCTTTCAAAACGTAGTCAAATACCGTATGCTATCTTCTTGATTTAGAGCAATAATTCTCTTCATTGTCTGGAACTAAAATTCAAAAGATACAAACTGCATCTGTAGCTCTTTGTTGACCTCACCATTGTAGGAAAATCAATTATCACTGAGGATGACGACAAGAACCATGCTCAAAAAATTTCAAAAATATATCTGACTCATTTTGAATAACTTTTAGTTCGTATTTGCCTTTATGGTTTGAATCCACTTGCTTGTTTAGGTACATACAAGTATCCTAGATATGGCAAGATCACAATCTGAACGTGATTTCTTTAATCTCAGTCAAAATGAGGTTACAAGGATGCTGGTTTTCTAGTTTGAACGTAACTGCAAACCCTTATAACTCCTGTGGCTTATATTTGTGTGTCACCAACGGTGTGAAGTCAATAAAAACAAAGAAAAACGCACTACTGAACAGAATATAAATAAGTTAAATGCTGCACACTTAGAACATAATTGCAATAAGAAAGATGCTAGACCTCTCAAATCAATAGGCAATCCTGGCAATGGACTGTTCTCAGCTGCAGCTGACATCGCTCTTGTGATAACCTTTACAGACTTCGCAGGGCCTGATTGGATGCTCGGGAAGAATGGTTGCCTTGATGAGATGTGGGAAGAGCTTCTAAGCCCCTTAGAAACTGCCACTTCACTGTTAGCACCAAAATTGGCAGTACATGACATGTATGTTCTTCGGGAAGAAGATATGCAAGGCTTAATTGCTGCCATGTGTGAACCAGGAGCTGCAGTAGTGGCCATTTTCGATACAGATCACCAGAAACCAAAACAAAACTCTGCAAGATTGAAAAGCACTTTTACACATAAGCAAGCAACATACGTATTAACCACTACACTCCAGTAAATAGAACTAAAAAACCCAATAAAATTGCGAATAGTTTCGTAACTGGCAATCAAATAGTTACTGGTCTAGTCTGGATTGTAAGACCACTGAACATGAGTCTCAAGACTTAACCTTTACTTGATTAAATCTTCAAATGAGTGAAACATTAACTTTACCATATAAATAATCACAAGGAACTAGAAAACCAATCAAGAAATTACTGGGATCACATCAATAAGTAACAGTAAACACTAAAGTGACCAAATGAGTAGACCCACATTCGAGCAATCAGAATCAATCTCACTATAAAAGCCTTTTTCTGAAAAGCAAGTAAATCAGACAACTTGGAAACACAAACATGGAACCCAGTAACAACATGGGATTGCAATCAGAAGAGCTCAGAAATGCATGCATACATTTTTTACCTAGGAAGATCGGAGACGTACCTTCGAAGTCTGATAGTGTTTGGGAGAGCAAAGAAGGGTGGGTTGCTGTGAGGGGTTTTTATATTAATGCGAGGGAGGTGTGGTTTTGTGTGGGGGTTCGATGAAACCAAAGCTCGAGGCTTTTGGTTTGTTGGAGGGTGGGTCAGTTGGTGTTGGCAAACTTTGTAAATGCCGAAACAGAGCGTTGATCTGTTCGTTGCTTTTGGCGCCCCTGTGTAATGACGGGTTTACCCTTGTGCTTAACTGGGCCTTTGGACTTGATTTTGATTAGAAGGGGTTCAGCTCTGATATATGCCCCATACCCATGGGGTGTCTTCACGGGGTATTTACCAAGAAGTTGAGAAATCCAGGTCCAATTCTCCACGAGTCAGGGAAGTTTTTCTGGTCCGTTGCTGTCACTTTATTTTTCACTTTTTGGCAAATAATGTGTTAACGTTGTCGACCGAGGGGTCTTAGTTAGCGTTAGAGAGAGAGAGACACACACACACACACACGATCTATAGTGGTTCGTCTCTCGCTTTAGCGAGAGATTACGTCCACTTGAAATGTCTAACTAGTGTTTGGGCCTTGCCGCCCAATAGGATTACATGAGGATGTAATGGAGCGTGGAGTAAGTGGGAAGGAGTCTCCTTTCATAGGGAAGGGAGACTCCTTCCTTTACATTTTATTCTATGTGGAATACAAAGTCCTTATTCTAGTGTAGAAAGCTTATCATGGAGGCAACTTGGCAAGGCCGGGGAGGTGGCTTCCCGACAAGCTCTTGGCGGCTTCCAACTACCACATGGTAGCTTGGGTGTCGGGGTATGAGATGTATATCGCGGTCGGGTCTCACTATGGCTTTTGGACCCACTACAAGGGTGTTGTTGCTTATGCTTGCATGGTGATATAACTAGAGAATAAGCCATGCTAGTGGAAGTATCTACAAGTCCCGAAGTCCCCAAGTAAGAGTTCTTGGTTGGGGAGTTATAAACATGTTGTCATCAAGCATAAGTGACGTCCGGGCAGCGCCCAGCCCTTACAAGTCTCCGAATTCCGTAAGCAAGAAGGGACTCTTTAACCTGCAAAACAAAGATAGAAGCATGCGCATGTAGAATGCTTGTTGTATTGGGCAATGTATGTGAGTTACACTGATATGCATTAGCATGTATGAATGTACGAGGTTCATGTGTTAGCCAAATAGTCACCCTCAAGTATAAAGGGTACAAGTAATAGTGTAAGGATTTAAGAAAGGTAGTTGAACCCACGAGGATTGGATTCCTTTCACTAGTTAGGGTGTGAACCTAAGGAGAGCTAGAATATGTAAATGTACAATCACGAACATAGAATCACAAGGAAATCTAGACTCATGGTGAGTATGTGCAAGATGGAGTAGTGATTTGATTTTGGTTTTTGAATTGAAAATACAGTCCTGATCACCTGGTCAGCAACTGACCAGGGATCATTTGCTCAATCACCGTCCGATTTCAATCGGACGGTTCACAACTCTCTTCTCCTCTCTCATCACTTAGCTGTGAACCGTCCGATTTCAATCGGACGGTGATTGAGCAAAAATTCCATGGTCAGCAGCTGACCATTGGAACGGGATCGATTGAAAATAACTAGATGCTCAAATGTAAATTAAATTACTCTAAACTAAACTAGTGATCAAATGGATGAAAGTTAGGATTTAGATTGTCTATCATTAACCTCCCTTGCAAGTATTGATGCAATTCAATGTGAATGATGCCAAATTAATTAACCAACTTCTCTCCTTGCATCCCTCTCAGATATAACAAGGGCCATGTTCCTTTTGTGAAATCAAGCAACCCCTCGGGTGTAGTACTCAACTACTTAAGTCATGCATTTCAATCCGGTTAGGTATCTAGTACATTACCCTAAGTGCATAAAGTTTAGAGATGAATAAATCATGCAAATTACCAACCAATCTTATCTCTAAGTGATTGTAATTCACAGCCCCTACATGCGCACATTGTGTGCTTTCATGCTTTAACATTCAAATGTTACCAAGCTCTAAACATTATATCATGACATAGCAAACACACATACTCAAAGTGGTAAAGTCTAACCATATGCATTCAACTCTTGAACTAGCATGTAGGCATATTAAAGAAAATTGCATCACATAATATTATAACATCAATCCATACAAGATTGGCTAGGATTGAAAGCCCTAGCCTCAACAAAGTATTATTGACTCATAATTACATATACTAACTTCATAATCAAATCAAACACCAAAATATAATCTAAAGTAAAAGGGATAGAGTTGGCTTAGTGGTGTGTTGGATGGTCCCTAAGCTCACGTCTTGGTAGTGATGGTGGTGGTGATTCCCTCTCCTTCTTGCTCTTGAAGATTTGATGATAAAAGATAGTGAAACTTGTATTATGTATTGTGTGAATAGGTGAAGTAGATGGAGAAAATGATGATATAAAATAGAGTGGAGAAATGATGTAGTAGTGGTGGTGTTAATGGAAGTAGAGGATAAGAAATGGTGGTGGTGATGGAGGAGATAGAGTAGTATGGATAGTATGAGTTTGGATTTTGGGAGGTGGATATGGAGGTTTTGTGGAGAAGATTGAGAGAGAAAGAATATGTAATGGGGTAGTATGAGTGATGCATGTCTTCTTCCTTGTAAGAAGAGGTGCTTAAATAGATGGAGAGATGTGTGAAATGGTGATTAGCATAGCCTTGTAAGAAGCATGAAGGTGGAGTATGAGAGTAGTAATAGATCCCAAAATCAAGGGAAAAGAGTTTGTGAGTGATGGTGTAGGTTAGGATAGGTAATGATGGAGAAAAGATAATGATTACACCCTAAAACATGGAAGATTTTTGGGTGATGATGATGGTGGACTTTTGGGTAATATGGAGAGTTGAGATGGTGTAGAAAAAAGGGAAAATGGATGGAGTTGGTTTTGAACCAAAATGTTTGGGATTTGACTATGATAGAATGATGATGAATGAATGTAATGGAATAGGTACAATGTTATTACTCTTTCATGAATATAGCCGGAAAATACATGGCACCACCATGAGTGGTGGTGGGCCGCCATTTATGGTGGTTCGCCAGAATTTGGAATTTAACATTTTGCTCCACATTTGACCATCATTCTTCCTAGCTCCAATTTTCTACTTCAAAGCCCAAAATTGATGTTTCCTTCACTCTTGAAATATTCATAGACAATTAAGAAAATGATTTAATGAAAGCTAAAATAGACTAAAAAACAAGTCAAATTCAATATTTAGGGGAATGCATATCTATGTAAATTATGGTCTAACAACATGATACATGTTGATGTATATATGTGAATGTTGCCGAGTATGATCAGTTATGAGCTCGAGAATGCACATGGTTGTGTGAGCATATGACAAATGAGCATATGAAGTGCATAAATGCGTGATGTGCACAAGAATATGAACGAGGTCGAGTTGACGAGGTTACGCCCGTGAGATGTAAGTTGCATGAGTGTCGTGAAGGCAAGAGTTTGTAACTCATGAACAATGAATATGCAAATGTTTGTGTTAGTTTGGTTTTCACTCATATTAATGTAACGTGAAAAGAATTCGATTGTTGCAAACGACAAATGGTAGAAGAATTCAATGTTCCATTAATGTGTATTATGCCGAGGAGACATGAGTGTAAAGCTCGGGGTTGCCGGGAAGGCAAGAGCGTTAGATCTCGAGGTTGTCGAGAAGGAAGAGCGTGCAGCTCGGGGTTGCCGGGAAGGCAATAGCGTTAGAGCTCGGGGATGTCGGGAAGACAAGAGCGTTAGAACTCGAGGATGTCGGAAAGGCAAGAGCGTGAAGCTCGAGGTTGATAACTTTTGGGTCAGGGCACTAGCTTTTATGTTTAGGGTCAGTACCTTTTGTTTAGGCAATAGTTTATAGGTTCAAGGGCAATAGCTTTTTGGAGATGTTAGCAGTTTTGGAGAGAATAATAGAAGGTATTCTTTTTTCAAAAAAGAAAAAAAGAAAAAAAAGAAGGTGTTCTAGAGAATGGCTAGTTAGTTTTCTATTACTAGCCTATTACTATGTTACATGTTCATAGTGGAATATGCTTGCTTTGAATAAGTGAGCATGAAACGCCAAATGAATCGTCCTATTCTATGTATCACTGTGGTGTTTTTTTAATCACAATTTTTTGTCTATTTGTAGATGGTAGTGAAAAGATATGTAATGCTCATTCTGGTCTTACATTTATTAATGGAAGTCCTGAAGATAATTATTTATAAAAAAAAAAAGTAAAAAGAAAATTTCTTTGAAAAGAATTAGGTCAGAAAAAATGACGTTATACATAATTGGTCTATGAAACAAATGTGACATCGTTATTACGTATCAAAAGTAAATTTATTTGAAATTTCAAGTATTTGTTCACGTAAAAAATGAAAAACCAAGTTAACAAAGAAGTGTACTCGAGCAGCCGAGCTTATGTCAATGTCATGGCGGTCAGGCCAGCGAAGCAAAACAGAGAGGCGGCGACTTGTTAGCTTTCGTAAAAAACCAATATTTTTTTGTTTTGTTTCGCTGGATATATTTATTTGTTAATTATTACGACACATTATGTCATTAATATTATTATATTAATAACCCAGAGGCTGCGGTTCTGGACTTTCCCACTCTCGTTTTCGAAGCTGCTCTCTCTCTCTCTTCCAAAACCCTTGTTCCTCTTCTAGGGTTAGGGTTTGGGCTAGAGTTAGTTTCTCCTCTTTCCAACTTCTTCTTCTTCCTTAGGGTTTCAAAATCGGAGTGGATAGCGATTCCTCTATTGTTTCCGCGGTATCATCCGTCGTCGTTTTGAGTTGGTTGAGCTCGTTTCGGATCTCGATCTGTGGTCTCGAATGATGGATACTCGTAAACGAGGGAGGAGTGAAGCTGGCGGCTTTCATGCTAATGGAGGCTTCAAGAAGAACAAGCAAGGTTCGCTCTCTGCTCTTTCACTTTTTTTTATTTTTATTTTTTTTATTTTAAATTCTGTTAATTTACTTCAAATTTTAGTTTATCTGGGATTTTTGAACTATTTTTGTATGTTCTGTTTAATTTTCTGTGCTGTTTGACAGTTTCGATTGATAGACTCCCGAGGATTAGATTCTTCCTTCTTAAAACTTGGGGGTTTATTTGATTTTGAATGTGTAATTTTGAATTGTCGTGATCTTGGAGTTTTCATGTAATTATGCGAATCCGTTGTTTAATAGTCGTAAGTGTTTTCGATGTGATTTGAAATTTGTTGGTTGCGTAGTTAATGTAAAAGCATATTGAAGTTTATACTATTTGGACTAATATTATACTGGAAGCAAGTTAATATTTTTTTCTCTCCAAACTATTAACGAGTTAACTGGATTAAGGATCAAGAGAGAGTTTAACTGAGAAAAAGTAATTAATGTTTTGTAACAGAACTGGACTCCTTATCAACTGGTGTAGGAAGCAAATCGAAGCCATGCACCAAGTTTTTCAGGTTCAAATCTTTGCCTGTCTAAATAAATATCATCAACTTCATCTTTTACAAGTTTAAGGTGTTTGTAAGTTCACTAAAGAGTATAAACTGCAACTGTAACAAAATAATATCTTGCAAACTGTACTAATGAACTGGAACTTTAAAGCTGTTATACAGGTACAGACTTTGCTTTGGTTTGATGAAGTCGAAGATTTTGCATGTATTCTAATAGTTAGTAATAACTGCAAGGATAAGCAAATGCTTTTGTACATTCGGTAGTAATGGTATTACAATGAAATTGAGATTGAGCATGACATGCAACTTATATTTAACTGTGGTGATAAATTAATGTTCAAGCTTTAGATCAATTATACCGGTAATTTGTCCCAACTGTATTGTCAAACCTGTTCTATCATTCTTCTGTTGGAAAGTTCTAAGTTAATTCCCCTCACAATTTCTGTGGAAGAGAAATAATTGTAAAAACCATTGGTGCAAGTTAATTTCAATGTGTGGTCTCCTCTTAGCAATGTTTTAAATCCCAAATAAAATTTTCGGGTACAGTGTTGTCTGGGAAAAGACTAAGCTTTCAAAAGTAGATCTACGTTCAGTAAATTCTTTCATTTTGCCTCATATGGTTTTTGGGTTTCCTGTGGTCTTATAAATTTTTGTCTCTTCTCTATCATTGACCGCTTGTCTTCTCAGTAGTAGGCACTCAGTTAACTATCTGATAGGTGTATTTGTCGAGTACCAGTGAAACAATATTCTATGAAATTAGATACAAATTTTGTATATTGCCAATAGATGAAAAACACCTAAATAGCATTCGGGTACAGGACATCACTGATGTCTGGACCAGGACATCTCTGAAACTTATATAATGTTGTCATGATCAGTTCCTTTGCCATATATTTTCCTTTATTTCTCAGGGCAATCATCTATATTAGAAGTAAGATCTTGCAGATTTTTTGCTTGTTTGATATTATATTGAGTTCTCATTGCCATGCAGTTGCTGAGGAGGTTTTTGTATGTATGAAAGAGGGTGTGAATATGCGAGATTCTTTACATTTTATTGACAGTTTATCTTTTGTATCCCTAATTGCTGCTAATTCTTATTCAGCTAACTATCTACAATGGTCTAAAACTGGTTGTGAAATAGAAACATTTGTTGTAATACCTTAATTCCCGAGTATTTATGCCTGTGTAGACGGTAATTTGAATTGCATAAGTGATCTGATTGGAGTGCTCTGTGATTCTGTTTTCAGCACCGCCGGCTGTCCTTTTGGTGAAAGTTGCCACTTCCTGCACTATGTTCCTGGTGGCTACAATGCTGTGGCTCAGGTGATGAATCTTGCACCTCCTCCTCAATCATCTAGAAACTTTGCAGGCCCACCATCCCATTCAAATGGTTCCAGTGCACATTCTGTTAAAACCCGCTTATGCAATAAATTTAATTCTGCCGAAGGCTGCAAATTTGGTGACAAATGCCATTTTGCACATGGTGAGAGGGAACTTGGCAAGCCCGTTTCTCAGTCATATGGCCATGATGATCCCCGTGCCGTGGCACCTGCTCCAGGCCGTATGGGTAATTGGATGGAGCCAGGGCATGCACCCCTGCAAGGGCCGGCATCTAGTTTTGGTGCTTCATCTACTGCGAAGATCAGTGTAGATGCTTCACTTGCAGGAGCCATTATTGGGAAGGGTGGTGTAAATTCAAAGCACATTTGTCACCAGACAGGAGCCAAACTTGCAATTCGGGACCATGAGTCAGATCCCAATCTCAGGAACATTGAACTCGAGGGAACCTTTGAACAGATTCAGCAAGCTAGTGCCTTGGTGAGAGAGCTAATTCAGAGCGTCTTGATGTCTGGCCCTAACAAAACCCCTGGAAGAGGAGGCCCCGGAGCCCCCGCTCCTCCAGGAAGCAACTATAGGACAAAGCTATGCGATAATTTTACAAAAGGGACTTGCACCTTTGGAGAAAGATGCCACTTTGCACATGGAGCTGCTGAATTGCGCAAGCCTGGAGTGTAAGGGCTCGTTCAGGTTTTCCTTGCAATCAATCTTGTATTAGTGGAAGAGCTATTTTGATTTGTCAGCTGTGCATTGCGCAACCTAGTGGAACTAACAAGATTATGATATCAAGAGTTTTTTCTTTTCGGCATTTTGCATCCTTTATTGGTATGGTAGCCTGTAGGCATAATTTTGCTATCTAAATGTGATTAAATGTTGCTTATGTTAAACTGGATTTCGTGAATTATTTGTCTAAAACTGGTAAGTAATTAATTTGATTGAGACTTGCAGAAAGTGAGTATTGTCCTTGGATTACAATTATTATTTTTGGTTAGAATTTTTAACTTCAAAAGGAAGAAAGCAACTTTGCTATTGATGAAACTCATGAAAGTATTTGTTGAGAATTGAGAAACAAGAGCCAACCATCCCCAAAACTGTGTTTGCAGATCAACCAAGCCAGCAACGGAACAGTGAATAAAAGAAGCCAATAGTATGTCAAATAGAACAGCAGCTGATGCAACACCTTAAATGAGGTTGCGACCTTATACTTGTATGTAAATGATTGTTACTACTGACAAGGTTGCTTTTGCTCTGAGGGTTCTTGACAAATAGGGAAGAGTGAGATCGACTCACTAGAAAGGCTGGCTTTTGGCATGTGTTATCAACTCACCAGATATCACAAGCATATATATCTGGGGGGATTGACTTGTAATGGTAACTTTACTGTTAAAACTTGAGAACACATTCTGTGTTGCAGACCAACCCCTTCATACTAAATATTCTCAATAAAAGTTATATTGAGGGTCAATAATCATTGAAAATGAAGATGTTCTTGGTTTTAAAAGTTTTAGGAGGTTTATTAACACCAATAAATGTTTGATTGAGGGTCATTAAACTTTTATTGGTCCATAATTAAAGTTTTATTGACTCTCAATAAAAGTCTTATTAAGGGTGAGTAATCACTAACTTATATTTTCCTTTCATTGAAATGATTTTTTGTTTTACTGAGAGTCAATAAACTACTCGATCACCAATAAATTATACGATCATGAGGATAAAAAAGAAATGGATTTCATAATTCTGCTCGTCCCTTATTTCGTTCGTTGTCACTGTTTAAGAGTATACCAAACGTTAATCTCGAGCAACAATGTATAGTGCACAATTGAAGAGCAAACAAGGCCTAAATTTGCAAACAAGGACCTAATAAATATAGGCAAAAGCCATGTGAAGCAAAATGGTCGATTTCAAAAATCGAGTACTGATGAACATGGAAGCAATTTACTACTGTTGTACTTTTTGCTTAGCTTTTGCCCAACTCTTTCATTCAAGAAAGGTAGAAAGGTTGAGTCTTTTTCCCTATTCTCTATCACCCCTTTGGGCCACTTTGTCCTTTTTCCATTTTGGCTAAAATCCTTTTAAATTTCCTCACCTATCACTGTGCTGGGCTTGAAGATTGTGACCTCCATTTTTGTCCCAAAGCCAAAGCCAGCTCCATTCTGCAATGTGAAAGCAACTATAATAAATCAGTTTGTACATCAACATCTCAACTTTTGCCAGAAAATGGGGTGGATTTGGTGTTGATTTGGGTGTTCATGAATAAAGCTCATATGATAGTGAACTTGTCAAGAATGCAATTACATAATCCAACAAGAATGGGCACATTCTAAAACCAGAAATGTCTTAAGACACTGATGAAATGGCATCAATCTGACTTTGATAAGCAGAAAGTGGAGATGAGAGTTATTTAGTAAAAATTAAATGACATCATGAAGCAACCTTACTCTTAGTTGCAGTATGAAGAAAAATGTGTGTTGCATGTCAAGTATGGTCAATTACTCGCAACAAGACAAGTACTGGAGAGGCCAACGTTCTAGATCATTATGGCTTCGTGATGGTGATAGAAATTCTACCTTCTTTCATTGAAGAGCAAGCAATAGAAGAAGCAGAAACACAATAAAGGGCTTGTTAATTAGATGAAGCTGGAGAATGGTCAATTGCACTAACTGCAATTCAAAGTTTTTTATGGTGCGTTTGGATGAGAAAATTATAAAATCCGTAGGAATTTATAAATTATGGAATCTTTAATTCCATCAATCAAAAATTCCATTAATTGCAAATTCTATTGTTTGGTTGCATCTATTTAGGATTTGAAATGTGTAATAAATTAAGAAAGTTTAAAACAAATAAAAAGATAAAATAGAAAAAAAGTCTTGTTTTGGAAATAAAAATTGAATACTACAAAGGAATTCGTAAATGACACCTATTTTGGTGGAAATTGAAGTGAGGAATTTAAATAACGAATTCCTTCGTTTTTTTCCACAGAGAAATTTAAAATTTCCAATCTGATAAGGCCAAACGAGGGAATTGGCTTTTAGGAATTATGAAATCCTCACTTTCAATTAAATTCCATCATTTTTTCTCTCATCCAAACGAGGGAATTGGCTTTTAGGAATTATTTCAAGCAAATCTTCTCAACTGAAGGTACTGATAATGACGCCATTAGGGAAGTCATTGATACTACACCTAGCAAGGTAACGCAGCTTATGAATGATGATTTAGTAAAACAGTACACAGATAAAGAAAGTAAAGCAGCTTTATTCCAAAAGCATCCATAAAAAAGTACAGGACTGGATGGTATGCCTCCCTTCTTCTTCCAAATATATTTGGATGTTGTAAGCCAAGATGTGTGCAGTTGTGCGCAATTTTCTTGAAAAGGGAGAGGTTTGGCTAGAATCACACTTTACACACTTATGTTTAATACCAAAGATCAAAGATCCAAAAAATGCAACACATCTTAGACCTCTTGCTTTATGCATTGTTATATGCAGAATCATTTCCAAGGTGGTGGCTAACAGACTAAAGGTATGGTTGCATGGGATCATCTCCCTTTACAGAATGCATATGTGCCTGGCAGATTAGTTTCAGATAACACCTTGGTTGCAACAAAAGTAGCTCATTTCATGCACCAACTAAGACAACAAGAAACATGTTTTTTGTCATTAAAATTAGATATCACTACGGCATATGATCGTCTAGAATGGAACTTTCTGCATGCCATGTTATCCAAGATTGGTTTTGCTCCTCATGGATCTAAATGGTTATGAATTGTGTTGTTTCTGTAAGATACTCTATTCTTGTGCATGGTGAACCAACTCCCCAAATTGTTCCAACTAGGGGAATTAGACAAGGTGACCCTCTATCACCCTGCCTATTTATTATCTGTGCTAAAGGCTTGTTTGCATTAATTTCTAAAGCTGACAATGCAAATGTTATTTATTTATTTATTTTTTTGAAGGGGTTTGGAACCCAGCCAAGCTGGGAGGCTCATCCCCACGCCTGACTTATTATATTAGAATTAAAAAGTTGCATAGAGGGGGACATGACGCATTGACCTCTAGCAATGTTACAAGCATTCTCATAGAGAACATCCCGAATAATAATAGGAGTCTTATCTAACCAGACATCATTTAGAGCATTATAACTAGCAATGTGTGCTAATCTATGAGCAACACCGTTTGCTTCACGCATAATGTGCCTAAACTGAGATGAGTGAAAAAATGTCAAATATGACTTAAAATCGTCGATAATGCACCCAACCTCAGAAAGGTCATCATGTTCTTGAGACATGGCTGCAATCACGAGTGAACAATCACTCTCCAATTCAGCCTCCGCATAGTCCTGGTGAATGGCCAATAATAGTCCTGCCCTACAAGCCTCCGCTTCCATGTGTAACGCAGAGCAAGCATGAGGAAAATACCTAGCCATTGCAGCCACACAATTACCCTGATCATCCCGGATAACAACCCCAATACCACCAACTCCCAACTCGGGTCGAAAACTACCATCCACATTGACTTTCAGTCGCCCACTCGGAGGATAAGCCCATTTAGTCCGGGCCCTTGTTCTCTTGGTAGACTGAACTGGGTGGACCAATTGATAATCTTGTAGAACCTTCAACGCACTCAGAGCCGTATTCAAAGCATCAAACTGGGTACCTTTCCACACTATGCTATTGCGTTCACACCACAGAGCCCACAAATACATAAAAAACCAATCACACTCATGCACAGCACACACATCCATCACATTCCACACCCAATCTTCTAGAACATTCCCTTGCACCTTAATTGCTTTCAAACCAAGTTTTCCAAATGACCAGAAGCACAATGCAAATGTTATTGCTGGTCTACAAATGTGCCCTCAAGCCCTTACTCTTCACCATTTATTTTTTGAGGATGATAGCTACTGAGGAGGAATGTTTTTAGTGCAGAAAGGTTCTAAATATTTACGAGCAAGCATTAGGACAAAAGTGAATTTTCAAAAGAGCAGCGTTGTGTTTAGCAACAATGTTAAGCAAGAGACGCAGTGTTGAAATTGGCATCCATCCTAGAAGTAAAGTGTGTAAAAAAACATGATAGATATTTATGACTGTCCTTGAAAGAGCAAATCAAAAATTGCTATTTTTGCTTATATAAAGGAGAAGTTTTCCTTGAAACTCATCAACTGGAAGTCCAAAATTCTCAGCTCTGCAGGTGAAGAAATTTTAATCAAAGCTATTGCTCAAACTATGCGTTATATGCCATGAATTGTTATATGTTACCCAAGGGCTTGTGTGTTGACATCCATCAATTGTGTGCATCCTTTTTCTAGGTGTTCTGAGGAGAAGAAAAAAAAATTCATTGGAGGAGCTAGGAAAAGTTGTGTCTTACAAAAGCTAAGAGAGGAATGGGATTCAAAAATATTTATGCATATAACGTAGCAATGCTTGCAAAACAAGGATGGAGACTTGACTCTAATCCTAACTCACTCATTCCTAGATCATATAAGGCTAAATATCACCCAATTGTTGTTTTTGGGAGGCAGAGCAGAGTGACTCACCATCTTTTTTTTTTGGAGAAGTATTCTCAAAGTATTTTGAAAGTATCCTTTTGTGTAAAGTCAGCTTATTGGATTGCTAGAGGAAGTGTGTTTGGCAACACTAGCATCTACATCCAATGGGGACCCTTTTAAAGATTTATGGAAGAGAGTGTGGAAAGACAAGGTGCTTGGTAAAGTTCAAATTTGTATATAGCAAGCATGCAATGACTTACTGCCTACCAGAGCAAAACTGCTCACTAAAGGCTTTCAGGGTGTCACAGATTTCTTGCTTTGTCCTCACCATTTTTAGACAGTGTGCACATCTTTTGTAAGTATCCCATTGCTTCTACTATTCTTTCATCAACTCCCTTTAATACCTAATATTCACTTCAAAAAGTGGATGCTTGATCATGCTGTGAATCTCAAACAAGACATGTTTGAACAACTCTTGAAGGTATTATGGGCAATATATGGAAGAATAGAAACAATAAACTGAGGAATGGAACTTGTCAAATTGCAAATGACATTGTTTTGAGCTCCTTAGCATGGTTGGACGAATTTAAGCAGGCTAGCAGATTGCAAAACTGCCTGTAGTATGTGAGAAGCAGCGTTGGAAGCCTGCTCCTGAAGGAAAGTGGCACTACTAGAATTATGCCATCAGACATCACCACTATTAAATCGGTCGGAATTGCACGCGATGTAAAAAATACATCCTAACATCGGTTTATGAAATATTGATTTCTATTGTGATTATAAACATCGGTCGTTAAATTAACCGATGTGTAAAGTCTCGTTCAAAAATTTTGAAAAATTTGCGGAGGGACTAAGTTAAAAATTTTAGAAACGCGGGGGGACTAAATTTTCATTCCCTCCATTCCTCCAACACTTTAATTTTTTTTCACACTCTGAAACTTTCGAACCGTAATGACTAACTCTCACTCCTTCCAAACCCTACTCTTCCAGCCCACCCCCCCCCCCCCCCCCCCCCCACGCTCTGAATTATGATTATATGGTTGTTTGATATATAAAAATTCGGTTGCTTTTGTAATATGGAATGAGAAATGATGGTGTTGTGCTCATTTGTTGTACATAGGTGGGTTTGCTTTGAAGAGAAAAATTGCAGGACAGTGAGAAGAAGAATTCAGTGTTCAGCACAAGCACCACCTCCAGCTTGGCTAGGAAGTGCTTTTCCGGAGCCGGGCCAGAGGACTTGAGATGGTCCAAAAGCCTAGTTCTGTTGTTGGATCTACTGGTTCCATTGGAACCCAGGTATGACAGAGATCCCTTTCTTTCATTTAATATTTGTTTTGGGATTAAAGATAAAAATGTAAGTGGACAGATTATGGAAATTGCATTAGTTGGTTAAAATCACAATTTCCTGTTTCTACAGACATTGGACATTGTTGCAGAGAACCCGAAAAAATTTAGAGTTGTGGCCCTAGTAGCTGGCTCAAATGTGACTCTTCTTGTTGATCAGGTAATCCATCAGATGGATAAAATTTCATAGAATTTGAAATTTTATTTCTTCCGTCATCAAAATCCATTTTATAATTTGAGTGGCAAAGAGTGGCAAAACTGGACTTGATTCACTCGATAAACTCACTGTGTAATCATCCATCATTACTACTAGTACCCTAGTTGTCTTGAGTTTGGAATTGATATATGTTACATATTTAGCCTGGTGCTGAAAATCCTAATTTGTATTGCACAGGTGAAAAGGTTCAAACCCAAATTAGTTGCAGTTAGAAATGAATCATTAGTTAATGAACTTAAAGAGGCTCTATCTGGTCTAGAAGACAAGCCTGAGATCACTCCTAGGGAGCAAGGAGTCATTGAGGTAGCCTAGCATCTAATTGTTTGTCAAATCACATTTGATGTCCTTATTGTTGCATTCATTGAGTTTCTTGATTCATTGATTCATGGGAACTAGAGTCTCTGACTCCATGATAGCTATTTCATGTATTAATGTGTTTCTTTATGCCATTTGGATAACTGAAAGGTTTGGGTGAATTCCAACTATGAAAAGTTTTGAATAGCACAAGTGTGATGTCATGTGATGGTATGAACTACAAGGACAATTTTCATTATCTCTTATGTGAGGTTGTATAGAAACTATGTTCACATTCGTTTTTTTCCCTGATCTCTGAAGCCATGTTGATAAGATAAACTATATTCACTTTATTTTCCCTTTGGATGTGAGATTTAGGTAATTCAACTTCTGTGCTTTGCTTTGGGGAATGTTCTAGAATTCTGATGTTTATGTATTTTTCTTTTTCAGTTGTCAAGTCCACTATCCAAGGGGCCGCTAAATGTTTAGTCTCAGGACCTTGTGAGGTAATACTTTAGTCACAGTTTATGATTCATGTCATTTTTGTCTTATATTCTACTTTTCAACAGTTTGTATCTCCTAGAAAGAAGTTTCTTACTAAACGTTCTTTTTCATTACTTTAAAACAGGAATGATAGTAGAGGGCTGGATGTTCCATCATCACTAGCTGTGACTGCAGATAAAACTGATGGTACAGTTGCTCTGGTGAAATCAGGTCCTGAGAAAGTTAAAACTACCCCTGCAGGAGAATATCTTACTTCTGCCTTGAATGATTTTGACCCTGAACAACATGACAGTCTTGCTGCCATTTCAGATGGTGCAAACAAACTTTTGATGCTGGTAGGGTTGGTCATTGGCTTTATGTGTTTCATTGATGATAATGTGCAATGATAATGGATGTGGTGTCATAATGAATTTGTTTTTTAAATGAGTTATTACTGGTTCACTTTCATCATATATACCCTTCATTTACCAAAAAGAAAGAAAAAAAAAACATATGATTCATTAACCAAAAAAACGTTACCGCCAAGTTGAGTTGGCTTATCCTCCTTTTTTATTTTTAATTATTTTTGCGGACACAGTGCATCCAGTTCTCATATTGGTAATTTATTTATTATTCTTTCAAGTCTGACGTGCACACATAATCTTTCTTACAGGTTCTGGCTGCAGTAATTAAAGCTGGGGCTTCTAGGGAGCATGAAATACTTGCTGAAATAAGAGATGTTGTTTTCTCTTTTATTCGTAAAATGGAACCGCAGAGGGTAATGGACACCATGCTTGTATCCCGTGTTAGAATTTTGTATATTACATCTTTGCTTGCTAGATCACCAGAGCTGCAGTCCATCAAGGTAATGAAATAAGACAGACGTGAACTTTCAGTTTGTTGCTATGCTTTATTGTTTTTCCCTTTCTCCCTGTATGTGATTTAGTGTTCTACCATTTTTCTATCTTTTTATTTATAGGTTTCTCCCGTTGAGAATTTTCTAGAGAAGGTAATACTGGACGTAGTAGAAGCTCCAGTCGGGGTAGCAGCCCTGGAAGAAGTCCTGTGAGCATATGTGGAGAAACACGAGTTTGTTTCTGATGTAGTGCTGAATGAGGAAGTGTTTAATGATAAGGTTTATACATATATATTTGCATATATATTGCAATTAAACTTGGAGTAGAAACAAGAGTTTGAAATCATGTATATACATTAGTGGCATTCAGAATATTGGTCTTTAATATGTTTAAGGTTACTTATCAACTGTTGTCATTCTGTACTAATATGTAGGCTTTATGCTCAACTTGGAGGGATGATGGGGCGACTGTCTTCTCTTGAGGCTGTGACAAGCAAGCTAAGATGTGGTCCTTGGCTACAAACCAACAATGATTGTTGCTCTGCATGAAGCCCCCATTAAAGACATGGCCGGGATCCCCCATTAAAGAAATTATTGTGGTCCTGTTGTTTGCAGTATTTTCCTACTGCTGCTTCTTATGTGGACTCCAATTTTAATTTTTTTGCTTTATGTACTTGAAAAAGGAAAACAAAAGACATATACTTTGTTTAGTTAGTTAATTTGGTAACTAAATGCTCATTTCTTTATGCAGTCGTTTCTGTGGTAAACATTGCAGTTATTTTCCTAATTAGCCATACTGTCATCCGGTTTGTACGTAGTAGGTTAATTGGGGTTTTATTTTGCCTATTTTGTGAAGTGTCAAGGATAATGATTTATAGTAGCAGCTATATATTTTGTTGATATATCCTCATCTAAAGAACATGATGTCTGTACATAAAGTTTAGATCAATTATAACCATAAAGACTGATGTCCATTGAGAGAAATACATCAGTCTCAAAATGAAAATCGATGTCTCATTAACCACAAGAGATCGAATTATTATGCTGGAACCGATGTGCCACAAACTAGTGTACATCGTGTTTTAGATAGAGATCGATGTCCAGTATAGGTATTGTCATCAATGAAGACTAGAAAACCGATGTGTGAAACAGTATCAGTCATCGTTTTTAAATGAATAACGATGTTAAAATGCATAGTTGCGTTGTATGTTATATATTTCTTTAAGCATTAAAGACAATAAGATGAGGATTTAACAATATTTAAACATACAATTTTTTTATTTTTAAACGTATTTACATCGATTTATAATGAGTAACCGATGTGTATAGTGATACTAGACATCGGCTAAAAACCGATGTCTGGATTTTCCAGACCTTTCTCATCACCCACTAAGACATCAGTCAGGATTCTTTTTCTCATCGGTTTTTGGCCGATGTCTGAGGGCATTTTTCTAGTAGTGTGGAAACTCGATGTTGCTGGCAGTTTTCTATAGCAACAGACAATGGATGACTTGGAGGAGTTCTCAGAGACGATTTGGGGCAGTTTAGAGTTGCCTTTGCTGTTTCGGTTAGGACTGTAGCTATTGCAAAATAGACAGAATTAATGGCCATCAAAGAGGGTCTAAAACTACTTCAATCGTTACAGGTTGGTAATGTGGTCATTGAAACTGATTGCCTTGAGGCTACATATGATATTGCTAATGTTAATTATGAGCTTGGAGCTATTGGAGGTCTAATAGATGACATAAAAATGGCCATGAGTACCATGCAGAATGTTTCAATATGTCATGCTCCAAGAACATGTAATGGAGTGACAAAAGACTAGCTAGTATTGCCTATGAGGCTAGTGATGGTTCCTTTAGTTTGATAACACTCCAGAATGCATTTTGCATGTGTAACAGCTTGATTGTAATTACCTTCATTAAGGTTGCTTAATAAGTCGATCATTTCTTTGATTCAAAAACTATCCCAAACAAATATGGAGTTTTGAAGATCTCACCTACAGAGTGCATCCTTGTGATAAACCAAAATGTAGCATTTTAGCTGCATCCGTCTAGGCAAAGTTCCACCCTAAAATAAATAATAAAGAGAAACAAGAAGAATAAGACCATTAATGGAAAGCCGATTTAACCAAATCTAATAGATATTGATAAGCCGCTTAATGGTCTTCTTCTTCTTTCTCTTTATTTTAAGGAGACACTGCATCAACAAATGCACTTTCAGCAAGTGTCTCTACTTCAGGTCTTCCTCATGAAGAAAACAAATTTCCCTACTTGCATATATCCATTTAAAATATATTATGTGTAATTTACTTTGATGCGCTGAACTTTTTTTTTTTTTTTTTGGATTTTTTTGTATCATAAGAAAACAGTAGGAGGATGATATATTCTTTAACAAATTACATATAAGTTATTGACAAAAGATCTATTTAATTTCTCATTCTAATATTAGACTAGATACACCACCCAAAAAACCCGACTGCCCTTGGTCGAGAGTTTGAGAAATTCGGCTCGTCCGGCGGCGCCCGGATCGGTGGGGTGTCTGCCTCGCCGCTTTTGGACCGCTGTCGGATGGGTGTAGAACGCTACTGCTCGGGGAGTTCAGAGGGAGAGGCTTCAGGCTTATGGTTTGGACGGCGTTGGGTTGGTGCCCAGACGACTTCTCTGGGTGTGAAGGCGTTGTGCAGGGCTCGCGGGATCTGCGTGCGTGCGGCAAGGCTGGTCTGCGGCAAGGTTCTGATGGCTTTGAGTGGCGGTGTGGCTTCTAACGAGCTATGCAGCAGGCGGATCTTGAGGACTCGGGCGGCAGGCGCAGCCGGGTACGGTGGTCTGGAGGGGGGAGTGGGTTCCAGGCGGTGCTGGCTTGTGGCGGAGTTTAGCGGCGCGACTCGTGGCGAGGCTGGCTCGTGGGGTGGCTGGTTCGTGACGGAGCTCGAGGGCGGCGCTGCACAGCCTTTGCAGGCGTGACTCGTGGCGAGCCTGAGAATAATCTCTTTATATTACTTTTTTTTTTTAGAATAATCCGTTTATATTACTTTTTTTTTTCTCTGAGAATAATCCGTTTATGTTACTTTTTTTTTTTCCTTGAGAATAATCCCTTTATGTTACTTCACAAAACCTTACTCTCCTACGACTCTCATCTTATCGTCTAATCCTGTTACTGCACTCGTCCAATCCCGCTACTGCACTCGTTGCACCCATACTCGTTCAGTTCTGCTACTGCACTTGTACTCGTGTTCTGCTACTGCACTCGTCATCGCCTAATCTTGCTACTGCATTCGTCGAATCCCTCTACTGCACTCATTGCACTCATACTTGTCCAGTTCTGCTACTGCACTTGTACTCGTGTTCTGCTACTGCACTCGTCATCGTCCAATCCTGCTACTGCACTCATACTCGTCCAGTTCTGCTACTATACTTGTACTCTTGTTCTGCTACTGCACTCGTCATCGCCTAATCCTGCTACTGCACTCATCCATTTTTTCTATTGCACTCATACTCCTCTAGTTCTGCTACTGCATTTATACTCGTGTTCTGCTACTGCACTCGTCATCGCCTAATCTTGCTATTGCACTCGTCCAATCCCGCTACTGCACTTATACTAGTCCAGTTCTGCTACTGCACTTGTACTCGTGTTCTGCTACTGTACTCGTCATTGCCTAATCCTGCTACTACACTTGTCCAATCCTGCTATTGCACTCATACTCGTCCAGTTCTGCTACTGCACTTGTACTCGTGTTTTGCTACATTTTCTTTTTCTTAATAACACACAACTACATTCCTGAACTATGCTAAGAACATTAATAGGTTCTGCACTTGTACTCGTGTTCTGCTACTGTACTTGTCATTGCCTAATCGGCTAATCCTGCTACTACACTTGTCCAATCCTGCTACTGCACTCATACTCGTCCAGTTCCGCTACTGCACTTGTACTCGTGTTTTGCTACATTTTCTTTTTCTTAATAACACACAACTACATTCCTGAACTATGCTAAGAACATTAATAGGTTCAAATGCAACCGAAAAAAAGCATGAACTGTATGCATAATATAACAAGTAAACCACACTATCATATGGGCATATGAAGTACAAATAATTTTCCATTTTCTTAACAAAAGTTCAAGAACATCAAAGCAACTATTTCAATTCATAACCTTTATACAATTATACAAGAAAAACCAATCCCATTTACCAAACAACCATTACATCCACATAACCTTTATACAATTATACAAGAAAAACCAATCCCATTTACCAAACAACCATTACATCCACATATCCTAAACAAAGCATCAATCTTTCTTCCTCTAAATGACATAAACAATCATTAAAGTTTCATATACTTGTAATTTATCAAGGTCGTTGACCATGGCCTCTCTTAATGGTCTCAGTGAGCTCCAAGAGCCTATCAGCCAGAGTAGACTTGCCGTGATCGACATGGGTGATAATGGAGAAGTTCCTGATCCTCTCAGTAGGGTACTGGTTCAAATCCACGGCGTTTGCTGTTTTGGCGAGAATGGAAGCAAAAAAATTGGCTCAATCTCAAAGTGTCGCCGTCGGAAACCCAGAATAGCTTCCATTGGCTCCTTCACGGCGAGTCGACCTTGCAGAGCGCGAAGACCGAGTCGGCCACCAGGATCGGGCTGCGGGGCTTGGACGGAAGATTGGAAGAGAATTTGAGCCACTGGTTGCCAGCGCCGCCAAAGAAGTAGAGCACGGCAAGCTCAGTGAGGACCATGACGCGGGTGGCGGAGTCAACGAGGACGGAGCCATGCCTTGACCAGGCGGAGCCGAGTTAAGGCAAGGGACGGAAGTGGCGCGTGAGAGGGTTGCAGACGATGGACGAGGGATTCGGCGGGTCGGACTTGGATTAGGATGTGAACGGGTAAAACGGCAGAGAGAAAAAGAGAGATTTTAATCAGTGGCATAAGAGTAAATATTTCATCAAACTAAGCAGTTTTGTCATTTTTCATTAAATTGAGGGTCAGACTTGCATCATTTGGCTTTTAAGCCCGAGCTCATGTTCTTATTTGTATAAGCGTAAATATTTCATCAAACTAAGCAGTTTGATCATTTTTCATTAAATTGAGAGTCAGACTTGCATCATTTGGCTTTTAAGCCTGAGCTCATGTTCTTATTTGTATAAATATTTTTGAAAGTGAGTTCTCTGTGTTTACATCTTTGATCATGTGCTACTATGTAATTTTCTATATATTTTTCCTATGCTTTTTAATGCGAGTGGTAGTTAAAGTTGCACTCCAATGGGTAGTATTTGTGAAGCAATAATGTTGGGAACAATTCTTCTATTTGTTTCAAGTTCAATGTCCACCCTCATGGTTCAGAAAAAGAAAAAAAATTGAAAAACAGAAAAATCTTCAATTGCAGACTAATAGTCAAAATAGTGGAGAGCAATTATAACTCTCGCATATAGATCAACTGATAATATGGTTGGAAAACCTATATATAAGGACCAACTTTATTCACTTGAACTTACAAATAAGACATCCACCAAATCGTTTGTTGAAAAGCAAACAACAAAAACAAAAGAAATCATAAACAGCACCACACAGGCACACATGACATGCACATTAACCCCAAAAAACAGGTTCTTGCCTATGACTTGATCCATGCCATGCAACACAAAGTTAAACTAAGATCGATGCATCTAACTATAAGTCCCGCCAGTCCCATAGCCGGGGGCATTACCACCCACATGGGTGTTATGGGCCGTAGTCCTCCCGGTGCCGGTGCTGGTTCCGATCGGATGTGCGGTGGCAACACCCTCAACCACCTGGCCAGCGGGTTCCCCGGTCCCATGTCCGGGCAGCGCGGACATCTGATTAAACCCGGTTTGCTGCCCAGTAGCCCCGGTGGTTGGATATGTGGCTGTTCCAGCCCCGCTGGTGCTGTATCCCGTCGGCTCAGTGCCGTAGCCTGTGGATCTAGCCGGAGCTGTTCCATGTTTAGCGGCGGTGTTGTGATCCATGGCCTCACGCTTGTGCTGCTCAGCCTCGGCAATCCGCCCTTCTTTCTTTTGAGTTGCCATGTCCTTTTGGATCGGGTCCTGCGCCTTCATCTTCTCCATCTACACATAACCACATCATATCTCTCATCAACGAATGATGCAAATTGATTAAGTATGATATATTCGTCTATAACCTAATAGAGAAAAATACTAAACCTTCTCCTGCATGGTGGCCTTGGTCTTCTCCATACCAGACTTGGCAGAGGCAGCTACGTTGGCCGCAGCTTCCTTGATTGACTGCATTTTCACTTTCTTCTTTTTCTTTAGCTGGAAAAACAAAACTTGTCTGAAAAAGAAAACTGTACGATCAACCAGTTTCCGGTGCACTTCAAATAGGGTTCAGACGATGATCTGGAGTCCTGACGCATGGAAAAATACGCAGACCAGGTGGAGCTTCAAGAGAGCTTCATGGTTCTTGTGTTGACACGAAGAGGACACGTGTCGAAGGATACAAAGATTATAGATTTGGAAGTTTATACAGTTACGACGAGTGTGGCTTAGAAGAAGACGGGACTAGGTATACGTGTTAGGTCTGTAATTTTTTTTTTTTTTTTGGAAACAGGTTCTGTATCTTTTTTTATGGCCATGTATGTTTTTTTTTTTTTTCGATAAGAAAAGAAAAATTACAGCGAAGAACCCCCAAAAGCAACTTCATCCATGAAGGTCAAAATTAAAGGCATGAAGGACTATGATTCCAGCTAACTATGTCAGTGTCATGACCCAAATTAGTAAGAGCATCTGCAACAAAATTCGCCTCACGCCAAACATGCTTGAATTCAATTTCCGAGAAATGAGAAGCCAACATTTTGATGTCAAAAACTAGCATACGAATCTTCCAAGGAACGATGATCTTATTAACATAGTCGATCAGGGTCTTTGAGTTGCCTTCAACTTTAATGCTTGACATACCATGAAGCTGTTCATGTAGGCCTGTTCTTACCAAGTCCAGGTGGCGATTTTAATTCTTCTAAAAAAAAAAAAAAAGGTAGTTGAATGGTAGAATATTTTATTATTATTTGTCATCCTTTCAACTACCTTTTTCATTCTCTCAAAAAAAACAAAAAGGTAGTTGAATGGTAGAATATTTTATTATTATTTGTCCTCCTTTCAACTAACAAAAAAAAAACAAAAAGGTAGTTGAATGGTAGAATATTTTATTATTATTTGTCCTCCTTTCAACTACCTTTTTCATTCTCCAAAAAAAAAACTACCTTTTTCTAAGGATGAATGCGAATTATTTCTTTTTTCCATAATAAAATATCCTATCATTGAACTGCCTGAGTACAATGGTGATAGATAGTGTGAGGTCTAACTAGCTTTTTAAGGATGAATGCGAGTACAGTGGTGATAGAATAATAGATCCTTGTGAGGTATATTTCAGGAACCACTTCGGTACTAGTCTACGACTTAATTTGAAAGATGCAATCATACATGGACACATGAACGCAATAAGGAAATAATGGGGGGTTGGAGGTTCCAACATAATTAATTGCGTGAACTTTCCTTCTAGTTCTGTAATCAATGAACATATGTAATTAAGTTTGGGAAATGGTTTTTTGTTTGGAGAGGGGGTGTCTGGACCTCATAAAGTATGAGAGTAGTTTTGCCACTGTCTATAGGGTCTCTATTCTCACAATAATATTACCCAATGGGTGGTTCTAGTAGGATCTCTAAATTTGATATTTGGACCTCTATTACATATTAAACCTCCAGTTCAATTTTTTTAATACTAAAAAAGCTAAGTGCACCTTCTTAATTTTACTAAAACACCCTTGAACAATTAAATTTATATTTTCAAATTTTTTTTTCTTTCCAACTTTATGAATTCAACCATGGAAAATTTTGTGAGGGAGCTGCCAACATTCTTGGTGTACTTTTAGTGGCGGAACAAGACAATTACAAAGATTTTTTGTTAATCCAGATCATAGTTTTTTTGTTTGTTTGCAATGCGGATGGTTCTAGAAAAGACTTTGGTTCTTAAATAAATAATATATATCGATTAAATCTAATTAAAATGAGTTGATCTTGGATCTTTTGATAATTGAAAAAAAAAAAAAAATAAGACCTTCATCTATCTTTTCTCAATTTTTGTTTTTTGAACAATAAAAGAAATTTTTTCATTGGGTAATTCTAGTTGGACATCCTAATTTTTTCAATTGTTATTAGACTTTGTCAACTAATGTTAAAAGACAAATAAGGATAGAGAGAATAAAAAAAAATACTCTTCTTACCTCCCCCATTAATATAAGTTACCTAAAACAATTAAGTAAAAATAATTAATTTCTATACATGGCCCCCTCATCTAATACAAAAGTAAATTCAAAGCAATCTGATTTAGAATTTTCTTAAACTAAATTGTTGAACATTTTGGTGTAGTTATTATTAATTAAGATCCAACTGGGGGAAACTTTTTTTCATGAGGAAAACCCTAAAATCTAGTAAAGGGATTAAGGAAGAGGTCCACTTCTTCTTTGAAAACTTGGTGGGCAAATGCAAAATGTGCAATAGGGTGTACCATGATATTGAGGCTTGCAACCTTGCGTCTGCAACACCAGCAGAGACTGTTGCAGCATAGCCTATGGCGCGAAAAATGGAACTCAATGGCCCTTTCTTAGGTTTTCAAGGAAATCAGTTCATTGATGGAATTTTTTGATTCCAATGTATTACCACTCCCATGCTACCGCCAGTAGGAAGATCTTTATTTGGTGGAGCTGAATCAAGCAAGACACGCAGACCTGTGGTCATTTGCAGTGCAGACACAAGATCAACTAGTGAGGATGAGTCGTTGACTCTAGTTCCATTAGAAACTGAGAATCAATCCAAGAGGGATTGACCTTTCTCCTCCCCAAAGAAGCTGAAATTTCTTATGTCTAACTTACTGGAAGGAAAAACAAGTCCAGTTGCTTCCACAACAATGAGTCTGTTCTGTTGGAACATCCGGGGAATGGGAAGGGCCCGGACGTTCTGTGATTTGAAGGACTTCCTGTCTGTCCATAAGCCGGATTTAATTTTTCTCATTGAGACGAAGATGACTGAGGCTCAAATGGGGAAGTTGAAAACTCGTTTGAGGATGGATGGGGTTCTCTACGAAGGAAGGAATGAAGATAATGGAGGTGCCCGTGGAGGGTTGTGCTTGTTATGGAATAATAAAGTGTCTGTTAGTTATATTTCTTCTAGTTTTTATTTTATTAATGCAATGGTGACTTGGGAGGATCAGAAAAAATTCGTTTTACTGGGTTTTATGGGCATCCAGAGACTTCTCAGAGACACTTGTCTTGGGATTTATTGCTATCTCTGAGAGGGGATTGCTCGGAACCTTGGTTGTGTTGTGGGGATTTTAACGAGATACTGGATTTTAATGAGAAGATAGGGGCTGTGATGAGGTCTCAACGTCAGATTGATGGCTTTCTTCACGTGGTGGAGGACTGTGGGCTCTATGAGTTTGCTTTTACTAGATTTCAGTATATTGGGGATAATAGAAGGGAGGGGGATGCAAATGTAAAAGAGCGGTTAGATCGTGGATTTGGTAACCTAGCTCTGATTCAACAATGGGGTGGTATTTCTTGTCACCACCTGGTATCAATGTCTTCTGACCATTGTCCTTTACCATTTGAAAATGATCCGCCGATATCTAGTAGAGGAAATTGGAGAAGGAAGAGAAGATTTTTGTTTGAAGATATGTGGTTAACTCATGAAGGGTGTAGGGGTGTGGTAGAGCGGCAATGGTTGTCTGGAGCAAATTCTGTTCTGGGAAGATTAGAACAGGTTGCGGGTGGATTAAAGAGATGGAATCAGGAAACTTTTGGTTCTGTTAAAAACAAGGTGGTCTCTTTGCGTGAGGAGCTTGATGCCTTGCAACGTCAACATCCTACTACTAATATGATATGTAAAAGAAAAGAAGTTGAAAGTTTGCTTGATGGGGTTTGGAGAGGGAAGAATTGATGTGGAAGCAACGAGCTCGAGCTTCTTGGTTCAAGTGTGGGGATAGAAACACTCAGTTTTTTCATCAAACGGTGAAGTAAAGAGGGAGAACAAATCGAATTAGTGGCATCTTGGGAGAAGACAATCGTTGGAGGACTGATGTGCATGAAATTGGACGTGTTTTTGTCTCTTACTTTCGTAATCTTTTCACTTCTGGAGAAGGTTCTATGGGTGAGATGATTTTTAGTGCTGTTACTAGTAGAGTGGATGCACAGTCAAAGGAGAGTCTTAATCGAGTGTATGGTAGGGAGGAGATTGAGCTGGCTTTGAAGGGCATGAATTCAACAAAATCTCTGGGGCCAGACGGTATGCCGGCAAGATTTTTTCAACGGTACGGTTCTGGAATATTGTTGGTAATGATGTGGTGGATGTGTGTCTGAGTTTTCTTAATGGAGATGGTTCTGTCGCTGAATTCAATCATTCACTTATTGCTTTAATTCCAAAGGTACAGAATCCAAAGAAAGTTACGGAGTATCGACCGATTAGCTTGTGTAATGTGGTGTATAAGCTAATTTCGAAGGTTCTTGCTAATAGATTGAAGTCTGTCTTACAGGAAGTAATTGCTGAGAATCAAAGTGTGTTTATGTCTCAACGGCTCATACATGATAATGTCATTGCAGCTTTTGAAATTATTCATTGTTTGAAAAGAAGGGGGAAAGATAGTCGTCAAAAGATTGCTCTTAAGTTGGATATGGCAAAGGTCTATGATCGGGTTGAATGGGGTTTTCTGCAGTGTATGATGGAGGTTATGGGGTTTCCTTATAGATTTATTTTCCTTATTATGGAATGTGTGAAATCAGTGACTTATTCAATTCTGTTGCAAGGAGCTTCTTTTGATAAAATAAAGCCTTCGCGTGGGTTGAGACAAGGGGATCCTATCTCCCCATATCTTTTTTTGCTTGTTGCGGAGGGGTTCTCAGCCTTTATCAGAAAAGCCGAACGGGAGCAGCAAATTCACGGTGTTGCTATAGCTAGAGGTGCACCTTCGGTCTCTCATTTGTTTTATGCAGATGTCAGTCTCTTATTTTGTGATGCTACAGTAACAGATTGTTTGGCTTTAAAGAATATCTTCTCTCTCTATGAAGCGGCCTCAGGGCAAAAGATTAACAGAGATAAGTCGGCGATTTGTTTCAGTCCTCAGACTCTAATGTCTTTAAAGGAAGACTGCAGTGCTATTTTGGACATGCCGGTTGTGCCTTGTCATGAACGTTATCTTGGTCTACCAACTGTCACGGGTAAGGACAAGAAAAAGCTATTTCAATCCTTACCAGATAAAGTTTGGAACCGTGTACATGGATGGGAAAGGAAGCTGCTCTCTAAGGCAGGGAAAGAGGTGCTTATTAAAGCCATGGCACAAGCAATTCCCAATTATACAATGAGTGTTTTTCAATTGCCGGCGGGGACTTGTGATGATATTAAATGTTTAGCAAGATTTTGGTGGGGTAAGGAAGGTGGTAAGGGTATACATTGGCGAAAGTGGGATGATCTTTGTGTCAGCAAAAAGGATGGTGGACTGGGATTTAGAGAATTATCTCTATTTAATCAGGCTCTACTAGGGAAGTAGGGTGGAGGATAATGATGTATCCTGATTCTTTGGTTGCTCGTATGTTGAAAGCGAAGTACTTTTCGTGGGATGATTTTATGGAAGCTGAGCTTGGATCAAGTCCATCGTATTTATGGAGATCTTTTTTATGGGGCAGAGAGTTGCTACGGAAGGGTGTTAGATGGAGGATAGGAGATGGGAAGGATGTCAGAGTGTTTATTGATCCATGGGTGCCAGGTCTGCCAAGTTTCCGCCCAATTCTGAGGCAGGGTGCTCCTTTGTTCTTACGGGTTTCAGACTTGCTGCTCAATAATGGAGGCTGGAACATGGAAGCACTTAACTATTGGTTTACGGAAGATGAGTGTGAAGCAATTAGCAGTATCACAGTGGGAGCTACACGTCGTCCTGATGTGTGTATGTGGAATTATTGTAAAAATGGTAGATACACAGTGAAAAGTGGATATTAGCTAGCATGTGAGGAGTATAGAGAGGAGGCTGCAAATATTGTTCAAGCTCCTAGAAATTTCTGCAAGCATCTATTAAAGCTCAAATTGCCTCCAAAAGTTATTCATTTTCTATAGAGGTGTTCTATGGGGTTTATCCCATGCATGGAGGTCTTACATTGGAAACGGATTGCTCATTCTGCGAGTTGTTTCAGATGCCAGCAGGGAAGAGAGTCGCCTGTACACGCAATATGGAGTTGTTCGAGTTGTGTTGCGGTGTTCGAAAGGGCGGGTTTTTATTCAAAGTTGTCATCTGGTTAGTTCCCTTCTTTTATTCAATTGTTTCATCATGCTCTTTCTACTCTTGGGGAAGAGGAGTTACAGCTTTTTGTTGTGTTGCCGTGGTTAAATTGGCATGAGAGGAATAATTGTTATCATAAGGGCGTTGTTGTGCCTTCTGATATCATTTATGAGAATGAGGTGAAGTTTCTGAAGAGTTTTAAAGAAGCTATGGGCTATCAGGCTAGAGTGGGTCTGGATAGTTTACAGAGGTGGCAGCCTCCTAGATGTGGCCAGCTGAAGGTAAATTGTGATGGGGCAGCTAATGTTAATGATAGATGTTTTGGTGGTGGGGCGATTATAAGGGATGAGTTTGGTTCTTTAATTGTGGCTGGTGGGGAAAAGTTTTAAAACCCAGTGTCCTCCTTGGTGGCTGAATTACTTGCAATTAAGGCCGGTCTAGGTTTGGTGGTAGAACGAAGACTAAGGAATGTAGTGGTGGAGTCTGATTACTTGGAAGCTATTCATCTACTTAATTCAAAAGAGAGTTGTTTGGCCCCTGAAGGAGGACTTGTTGAAGACATTCAAAGTACCATGGCTCTTCTCAATATTACTACCATCTATCATGTTCGACGTGAGGGGAATATGGCTGCTCGTGCAATTGCGAATTATGTAGCTCAAAATAATGGGCGTTTAGTGTGGTTAGAGGTTGGGCCTGATTGGCTCATGTCACTTATCTTTAATGATAAGACTTTAGCCGGGTTATCAGTTAGGGAGTTGAGTATTTCTTCGACTTCGGATTCTAGGGAGGTTGGAGAGTATACATTGTGTTAACCCCATGGTTGTAACGTTTCTGTTTAAGGAATAAATTCGTTTCTTCTTCTCAAAAAAAAAAAGAAGCTTTTTAACTTTTAAGTATTCAAAAAAGTGAATCAGTGGCTTAATAAGTAAGAGAGGTCCAAATATCAAATTTGGAAGTCAAACTAGAACCATGGTTGAGAAAATTTCCTTTCCTTTAAAGAGATAGTACTATGAATTTTTCTATTGGAACCTTCAAATTTACTCACTTGACCTTATATGTTTTTTACACTACCAATCAAATTTTCAAATACAAAATTTACTTACTACACCTCACTAAAGTTCCTTAAATAATTTCACTCATATAATTTGAAAAAAACAACTATTATCTTTAAAATAAAAAACTTAGTCATTTCAATGGTTAATTACTCTATAAATTTTAATTACATGTCTATTCCTTAATCAGACAACATAAATCTCTTATCCAATAAAAAAATCAAAAAAAAATTTCTAATCAGCAAGAAAATAACATGAACTATTCTATAGTTTTTTTAAAAAAAAAAAAACTTTTTTTCTCTTTTAGCTGTGCAAAAAAAAAAAAACATTTTTTTAATGTTTATTTTTTTTTTCTCTTTTTTGTACCTCATGATTAATTATTTAAATTTTTTTTAATTTTTCTTTAATTGCTAGCTCTTTAATTTTTATTATTTATTATTTTTATTTTTTACAAATATAATAGATAGACATTAAATCATACCAACAATAAATGATTTTCTTCACTTCTACTAACATTATGTATCCCAAAGCCCTAAAGAGAGCCGGCGGCGGCTTTTTGAACGATCACTTTCTTCGTCCGGTGGTGGCTTTGGGCTGGCCTTTAGGCCTCGCCGACGCCTCTGCTGGACGGCGATTGCACTATGCAATCGAAGAACTCTTGTGCGGGGGTCACTCGAGGGTTTTTTTGTAGGCTGGTTTTTTTTCGATTTCGGCCTCTGGTGTTGCATTTCAGATTCTGGTGGATTTGCGTTGCAGGTTCGATGGAATCTCAGTTTGGGCTTATTCGATTGAAGACGTTTGTAGGGTTTTATGTGTCAAGATCAACGACGACGTGGGTTGGCAGGGTGCTGGATTGAGGCGGCTTCGGTGTGAGGCAGGTGGAGGCGGCGTGCTCTGCGGTGTGTCGGATAACGGCGGGTCTGGTCCATGGCGAGGATCATAGCGGAGTGGCGTCAAGCGAAGCTTTACTACCATTGCGCGCGGGGTTCAGGGTTGGAGATGGATGCTGGGCTGGAGCCAAGCCTGGCCTGCTGGGCCTTCCTTTAGAGCTTCTTGGATCTAGATATGTTGGGCCGGGGTTTCTAGCCCTAAGCCCAACTCTATGTTTTTAGCTTTTGTCTAATTACACTATTTTCTCTTATCCGTCTGGCCTACAGAATGTTGGTATTCTACATCCAAATAGGAAGAGTTTCTTGATGCACCGTAATTGAGCGCATTGACTTCGGAAGCTTTTCTTTGCTATCATTCCTAGCTAGGATTTCTTGTTCTGATAGGCTCATGAATAAAGGAGTAGAAATATTTCAAGTGTAATGACACCTATTACTCCTAGTGACTCCATCTATGCCATTCTAGCATGTGTTTTGCTATTAATGGAATCATTATATTTACCTCAAAAAAAACAATAAATGATTTTCTTTAGAGGTTTTTGCCGGATTTTTGGTCCCTCGCAAGGCCAGTTGCCTTTATTGTTGTGTGGCACGCAAGGCAGGGTAACCATTACACCTCGACCGGCACCATGGCAGTTGTTGCCTTGTGCTTCTCGTTCATATTCCCATTCCAACCAGGGGCATTCTCGTCCATAAATCAAAAAATCAGAATCCCCATATCCGGGTCCCGCCCACAGTACCACGCACGTGATCCCCACAAAGAGCACCGTCTAACTCTCTTTACAAGAGTCCGAAGTCCAGACAACCTGCACCGTCTAAACTCTAAACCAAACGAACGGCCAGGATCGCATCTCCAATTAAGTTGAGAGCCTGCGGCAGAGCATCGATCGTGTCACGCAAAGCTAGCAGAAACCAACTCAGCCCCCCAATCACTCCGCGCCACGTCAGCCGATAGAAAAGAAAAAGAAAAAAAAAAAAATAGAAATCTCTCACTCCGCAAAACAACCTGTGGTCCAGATACGGGTCCCCCACCAGGCCCACTAACTTATTATTATAATTTATTTTTTCGAGATTCAGAGGAGGGAAGCCACAGCTTAAATAGGAGTGGCCTCAGCTTTCCTTTACCTCAAGGGCCTGGCGCTTCATAACATAGCCACAGCCCAGAGAGAGAGAGAGAGAGAGAGAGTGCGCCGGAGAGCTTCTCTTTCAGGTACCGTCCCTCCCTCACTTTCTTCTTCCTTTTGATTATTGCTATACGATTTTGTTTCTGTAATTATTTGAGAGATTATTAGTCACATTTGGTGCGTCATGATTGTGTGTCATGCCATTATGCAAGTTCCGGCAAATGTTCATATTCCGGTAGCGAATCTCAGCTAGATCTAGGCTATCAACTTTTTGCTCGTAGATTCTTTCTGCAGATTCAGATTATCTGTCCTTTTTCCATGCCGAGATTATATATATATTTTGCTTTTCAGAAAATATGCATTATTTTCGATCTCAACGGCGGGCGAGGTTGATTATTATAATGCAACTAGTATTCCTCTTTTTCTCTATGAAATCATAATATTGAGCTGTTTTAAGTCCGATCTGAGCCAACCCGTCTGGATCTTTTGTCGTGTTGTTCGATTTTATTCTTGAAGATGGCCGCCACGTGATTCCTACATGTCGTCATGCTCAACCTCCTCTGTATTTCTGAAAATTAAAATATAAATTTCTTTTGTTGTTGTTCTCCAAAAATGAAAAATTACGAAAGATTTCTTTCTGGGTTCTTAATTTTTAATACTCTGGCGTTGTTCCGCATCGCCACCTTTCCTTTCAAGTCTTTATATCCGTGTCTTCCGTGAGGATTTTCTGGCCTTTCGTTGTATCTGGGGCAGTTACAGATCTTTAGACACGGACAAAGGAGGGAAGCCCCATATGTGTCTACAATTTTCGGCTGAATATTAGGAAAATAATTAAAGCGTGATTAGGCTTCATTCCAATATTTAGAAAAGTTAACAAAAGGGACTTGGGGGATTATTATGGCACGTTCGGCAGTTTACGCAGTTGGCAAATTGGAATAATAATAATAAGTCAATTCAGGAATAGTTTTAAAGAATGAGTCGTGATTAATCGAAGAAACCATGACTTAGCGTTGAGGTGGCCATGATACAAAACTCATCTCCATTTTGCTTCTCTTTTCAATTTTTGCTTCAGTTTCGTATTAGACTTCTCTTTGTAGAAAGCTTTTCCCATTTCTTTTCTATTTTTCCCTTTCTTTTCATTTAAAATAAGCAAAAGAGGTTGTGTGATATGCCACTCTTGAGTGCATTATTCATAAATTTAAATTCAGTGTTTTCATTTTTCACACTTTTCTTCACCATTATTTTCGGTCCTCCCATTCTTGTCTATGTAGGGCAGCAATTTTTCTTTGGAGAAATTCAGCTCGTGGGTCCTAATTATAAATATCAAAGAAGCTTTTAGAATTGTTAACCATTGCTTTGTTGAGCGGTGTTATCATATAATTAAGTAGTTGTTGTCATTTGTCATTAAATTTATGTATGATAGTGAACGGAAACTGACTGCCATTGCTGGGCCTATATACTTCAAACAGTAGAGGGCGGCCCCATAAGCATGGCCACCCTATGTCTACGGAGGTTCGGTCATTGATGGATGTGTATCAACACGTTTGTTTCGGTTGATTTGAATTTCATGCGTACAACAGTATCACTTTATTATGAGGGCAACAATGTCATGTGGGAATTTCGGGTTGAAGTGGTCAACTTAATCAACTATGAAACTTGAGTAGTGTTGGTAGTCAATTTTCCCAGCTGTAATTGTTGGATCCCAGACCGACACAAACCTAGTATTCTAAGTTTTGAATTTCTGAATCTACCTTTGTAGAAACAATTTATGCTCTCTTTAAAACAAAGAGGAAATTGAAGAAACTCACTGGTAACAACTTGGTTTTGCCGTCTCAGATAACAATAAAACATGGAATGCACAACCTTGTCCTTACGTTTTCACCATAATTTGTTGAGTTGATGTGATCATCGCTCCTCCAGTTGTTTAGTGGATTCTATTGGATATTCCACTTGCCTCTATTTTGGTTTTAATCTTTAACTTTTTTCTCCATTTCTTTTTGAGTGGTTTCCATGTAAAGGGTTGAAGCTCCCCAATATCTTAAATACTCGACCCCATTTGTAGGTTAACTTTTGCTGTGTCGGCTTTTTTGGTGTTTTTCCATCCAGCCAAGAAGGAAATCCAACTAGCGGTAGTCCCTTTCAGGGTCTAAATAGGAAAACAAGGTTGGTGAGGAATAGAATAGTGACCACATAGAGAATCAAAATTAAACTAGTAAAGGTTGCAAATTATTCAGAATTGTTCTAAATAGGAAAACAAGGTTGGTGAGGAATAGAATAGTGACCACATAGAGAATCAAAATTAAACTAGTAAAGGTTACAAATTATTCAGAATTGTTCTATTTTATTATTGTATTTTATGCCATGTCTTTTTTCCTCGTTACTCTATGTAGAAATATTGAGGATTAGGCAAATTATTCTACCTTGTTAATAGAAGTTCAGAAGCAAAAAGTTCATCAGTTCCTTGTAATAAAGCAGTATTGAATTTGTTTCACCCTTTCCTTCTTGGCAGGTTTAGGAACAATGGGTGGTGGTGGAAGAATGTCTGCACCCCCAACTCACAAGAATGCAGAAACTGACAACATCAAGCGAGTGCCACACCTGAAACCTCCGTTCACTCTCGGCCAAGTCAAGAAAGCCATCCCACCTCACTGTTTCCAGCGCTCCGTCGTCCACTCTTTCTCCTATGTCGTCTATGACCTCGCAATTGCCTCCATCTTTTATTACATTGCTTCAAATTACATCAACCACCTCTCGACACCTCTCTCATTCTTGGCATGGCCAATTTACTGGGCTCTTCAGGGCTGTGTCCTAACTGGTGTCTGGGTCATTGCACACGAGTGTGGTCACCATGCCTTTAGTGATTATCAATGGCTCGATGACACAGTTGGCCTAATCCTGCACTCCTGTCTTCTTGTCCCCTACTTCTCTTGGAAGTATAGCCATCGCCGCCACCATTCTAACACAGGTTCCCTTGAGCGAGATGAAGTCTTTGTCCCAAAACAGAAGTCTGCTATGGGATGGTACTCCAAATACCTTAACAACCCACCAGGCAGAGTCCTTGCTCTAACTATCACACTCACTCTTGGCTGGCCTTTGTATTTGGCATTTAATGTTTCTGGAAGGCCCTATGACGGCTTTGCTTGCCACTACCATCCATATGGCCCTATCTACTCCGATCGTGAACGTTTGCAGATATACATTTCGGATGCTGGTGTTCTTGCAGTCTGTTATGGGCTTTACCGTCTTGCTGTTGCAAAAGGGCTTGCCTGGGTCTTGTGCTTCTATGGAGGTCCCTTGTTGGTGGTGAATGCGTTTTTGGTTTTAATCACATATTTGCAGCACACCCACCCTTCATTGCCACACTACGATTCATCCGAATGGGACTGGTTGAGAGGAGCCTTGGCAACTGTTGACAGAGACTATGGAATCTTGAACAAGGTCTTCCATAACATCACAGACACTCATGTCGCTCACCATTTGTTCTCAACCATGCCACATTATCACGCAATGGAGGCCACAAAGGCAATCAAGCCGATATTGGGCGAGTATTATCAGTTCGATGGGACTCCATTTTACAAAGCAATGTGGAGGGAAGCAAAGGAGTGCATCTATGTTGAGCCAGATGAAGTTGATAAGAAAGGTGTCTTCTGGTACAAGAATAAGCTGTGATTCTGATAAAAGTTGTCGAACAAGCTTGTTGGGAAGCTTTAGATTCCAGTCATCAGAACTCAGCTTCCCTGTCTTGATAATGTAGGTTTCTTTCTGCTGTTTTGAACTACTTATCAATTATGATGTGTGGCTTTCAATAATTCTTTTGACCCGTAATTATCGTAGGAACTAAGATTACAAGCTATGGTCTGGCGTATGTTCTTGTCATGAAGGTTGTTTGTTTCTTAAGTATAGAGCTTGCAAGAGGCCTAATCCCAAATGGAACTTGCTTGTCGATCTAAATTTGGAATATGTATACATGGTTGCTAGAAGCTAGCTTTCTTTGTTATTCACGGGAGGAAAATCCACCGAATACACGCAAGACATTTCGTGTTGGTATGGGACACAGGTGCTTCAATGAATCTGTAACTCATATTGATGATCATATCAAGATGGAACTCTGATGACTTTTTAGTTTTCACCCAAAAGTTAAAAACTACTACAACCGAGTTCGTATCAAAGATGAAATAGGACCACATGTTTTATTAGGGCACGCAAATGTCCCCATTCTTCAAAATGCCAACAATTTCTTACGACTGCCCACAAAATTTATAATAAAAAGAAGAAAAAGCTAATTAGTGATGAGCCTGGTGGCCAAGCCCAATACTTATGAAATTCGGTTTCAGGTTAGGTGAAGGTCTAAAGGCCGATCGATCTTATCCCTTAGAATTAGATGTTTTTATCATTAAACTTTTCTGTAATTGAATCCGTTGTCATTGAAGTTCTGAACTTCAATAATGATCAGCTAAGTTCAGACTTGAAAACTAAAAAGATTGGTGTGATGCTTTCGTCCACGGGCTGCAACATCTCCGTTAAATGAGAGCACGTGTATGTGTCATATAGTCGTGTATATTTTCAGAAGTAAAATTGTCTTTCTAGAACTAATCAAAACATTATAGTTAATCAAAATGTACCCTTTTTTTCATTGCAATCTATCAGAAATCTCGTCCATCGAGAGTTCAATAATCAAAACATCAAAAAAATTAGCAGTTACAATGAACGAAAAAGATTGAGAATCTAACTATAATAATTTCTTCTTTGCACATGTTACAGATAAGAGAATTAATTTTAGAGTCGAAATTATGATCAAGCAATTAGTCCCCAGACAACGCAATGATCATGACATATCAGTTAGACACTGAGTCCATGACACCGAAATCCCATCCCCATTAAAGACAGTCGACACTACCATATCTAGAATGATGGATATTGTTCCACAAACAACGCCATAACCATGGCGCGCATACTGTAAGACCACGACAGCACGAGCCCATCCCCATTAGAAGAATCATCTAAAACAAGACCTGACATAAGAGACTTATGTGAACTAACCAAAACATAAACAAAAAAATAGAAAGTCTAGCAACACTAAAAACTAAATTACCTATGCCGCTAGAACCTGCAGATCCCAACTTAAACAAGAGGACGCTAGCCTACTAACAAGCACTAGCATAGAATCATGGAGACACTTCCGCAAATAAACGTCACCATGCATGAAAAAGAAAACTTTGAAGATAGAAGAAATTTAATGTATCCAGCAAATGGGAGTAGGAGTGAAATCCTTTGATCATCTTTAAAATATATATATATCCAGCAAATTTCTTAGTATACCCAGTCCTAAAATATTGTTGTTGGTTTTTCAACTATACCCTTAGAGAAAAAAAAAAATTGCACCCAACAAAGTCACGGGTGGTTGTGCAAAAGTTCTCCCTTCTACTTTTTTTTTTAGAATAATTTGCTCTACCTTAAACGGGAGATAAAAAAAAAAAGAGTATAGATCCCAAAAATTAACTACTTAAGCTTGCTTTTGTGGTATAAACTATAAATTGATGAATCTTTTTGTCAATCTCTACCTCACTCGAGAGGGAGAGTAGATCACTATCAGAAGTAATTCTAATAGGGTTGTTCAAAGAGTTGTTTTTAATGATATTTGTTCATCATTAATCATATATATGATTAGGAGTCTAGTTTGATAGAGTACGTTAACCAATCTCGACTCTTCTTTCGCTTGAGAGAGAGTGGCAGCATGAGTGCTGGCCTGCTGGAGTGCTGGGTGCTAAATTGTTGGATATGAGGTAGTTTTTTTTTTTTTTTTGTCTTTTCCGATCCTTTTTCCTCTCTTCATGATATGAGAATAGGAAAAATGGAGGCTGTCTCAGCACAGCTTCCTCTTTCTCAATTGGGTCCCTCAGAGTTTGGTATTGACGCACAAGTTTGTTTTTATATTTGGCCGGAATGAATGGAGGCTTTGTGGGCTTCTTCTCTTTGTTGTTGGGCGCTATTGAAATCCTGGACTCTGAAGCTTTCAAGCCTTTTTGCTCGGTTTAATTAAGAAAATGAACAAAGCAGTTTTGTTAGGTGTTTGGGTTTGCTGGGTTTAATTAAGAAAAATGTATAACTGAGAGAATTGCTGGGTGTAGTTAGAAATTTAATAATTTTGTTGGGTGCAAAAACTTTGCTGAGTGTACTTAAATATTTGCTGGGTATATTTAGAAAGACCTATGCAATAAAATAGATGAAAAAAAAACTCAATGATGGTCGTTTAACAACACAGAGATGCTCAAGTGTGATTATGTATGGACAAATAATTTACCTCTGAGAATCAGATCACTTGCACTATACGTGCTCCGATTTAGTGGTGACTAACGTACAGGTTGTGGATGAAGTATCAAAATAATTTGGTTTTAAATGTCTGGATACATAACTAGTTGTTCTTAAAATCAAATTACGATTCATTGGATCGCAATGCAAAATGGTTCAAACTCATCTGTGACAAACACTCGATAAGTTAATTAGTAGCTTTCGTAGAAGGTAGACTACTAGCTTCTTCATATGCCTGATGTACATACTCAACTTGGATCGGTCATTTGTTGAAAGACCCCGTATCCCCTCATTGACCGATTTGTTCTCAGGGAATTCTGCAATGTAGCCAATGTACAGGTCGACATCAATGCATATGGGCCGTAGGATGAAGTTCATCTGTGTGGCAAGTATCAATATACGGTCGCACCGTAGAACATCTTAACCCAAGACATGGTTGAGAAAGACCGAGTGATTAGTGGTTTTCAGTATCAACAACGTCTAATGTGCCTGAAGCACTAATAAATCACACACATCATCAATCTGCACATATATACCAATGTCTGGTGTTTCAATCAAATCGATTGATGATCAGTTAATTTGTTTCGCCAAGCATAGAGTAGTGTCTGTCAAGGCACTGGGGCTAAATTAGTACTAGTATTATACACGAGCTTTTCTCAGTATATTCATCAATATGGATCATATATTAGGAAGGCTTTGCTTCAATGTCATGTTTGAGGTCCTTCTCTTTTTCTTTTTTGTTTGGGTTGGTCAAAAAACACGAGGTCTAGCTGAAGTCTGAACAAGAACTAATTAAACGCATTTAATTTGACCGATTTATCTTTAGCTATAAAAAAGTAATTAATGTAATAGTGGTTAATTAAGCTCTCTCTTCTTACTTCGTCAATCTCAACCCTATTAAATCATTGCAACTTACTTGTTCTCCTTTTATTTTGTGAATGTGTCAATTCAAACTTTGGACCTCAGTTCTAGACTTCTAGCATCGATCGATGATGAGAATACCATCATATATGTAATAGTTAGTCGGTCATGTCAAATTACTCACGCAATTAGAAATATGCAAATTAAACATATAAACAGGAAACTTACTAATTAGAAAAGTTATACGATACATTAATATACTGATACATCAAGTAGATTACGTTTTACGGTAGCTATTGGCTTCATAAATTAGTATATTGGTTTGACTTTTCTTTTATTAGTCTACTACTCTACTTTTATATTGAGCTAGCTACTCTACTTATACATCGAACCTAATCTATTTGATGTATCAGTCTATTAATATGCAGTAGACAAACCTTCCTAATCAAGTCATGCATGTATAACTGCTGCAGGTTGAAAGCTGTGTATGAATAAAAATTACGCCCATTGTGTCTTTAAAACTAATTTATTAGCTTATAATAATATCCCATCGAAAATTATGACTTGCATGCGATCGAGGCCAATCTGTTCTCCGTTGATTCAGTTTGAATATCAATCTATTTGCAAGTGTATGGGCATCGATTTTCTAGATGTTAACATTTGGATTTTTACAGCTTAATTTATTTGTACTAATATATTAAGAAAATGGCCGCTAATCGATCACAAGTAGAAGTGATAGAATCAGTCCTGGACCACATGATCGATCCTGAAAGCAACTGATAACAGAGACTTGCAAAAGGTCTTACAGTACTGCAATGTCTACTGATTCTTTCACTGAACTGGTCGAAGATTCTGAAACTTGCATCACCCATAAAAAAGAAACAGTAAAAGTAAAACAATGCATGCATGTTAATTAATATATATTTGGTGCTGTAGTCAAAAACTAGGAATTGATCTCGTGGTGTAAAATTGGTAAACAAACACATGCCCTGAATTAGTCTCTCTCATTATCTTGTTAGAGAGATACTTGTTGATCCTTTTAATTAAATATATTTTAACTAGTAATCTGGTAATTAATTACTTTATTATATTATTTGAAAACTAATTAAGTAATTATAACATTTAAAACACTAATACATATATACTAGGTCAAACATGTCCTATTTCTTATAAAAAAAAATACTAAATCTAATAAATTAATGTCAATCTAGTTCTATAATTTTATTTACGCGATAAATAATTAACGTAAACTCTCAAAATATGTTCTTATTAAAATATGTCAATTGTTAGATCTCTCGATGATTTGATAAGATTTTATACTAGAACGGCAACCAGCAGAATTTCATAAACCACATTTGTGGAATCCCATACTACAATGGACTAGAAATGAATTATTCTCCACTAGGCATACTATTTATCTTGTATGCTCATCACGTTGGCTTGACCTAACAAGGGTTTGGGTCTTCTCTGATCACCCCACTATTGGCTCTATGAGATCTGAAAAGGTATATAGTTGCAGATAATCGAAGAGATGTTGAATTCTTGTAACAGCTGAAAAGATAGTAATTTCAACTAATTGATCAACCACTTCGATCTGTAGCTGCAGATTATATATTAGGGGTCAAATAGGTAAGTAATTTTCATGTAACTAAGAAATTAGAAATGGAATATTAGACCAGCAATGTCTAGAGGAATGGAAATTGAGGAAGACCGGCGACCTGGACAATTTGGGTTTGGATCTTCTCTAGCTCAAATTGTCTGATGGAGCAACCTTATTGTTTGATCATATTTGATTTATTGGTGATCAGAAAGCTAATAATTTTCTCAAGAATTTCCCTTGGTAGTTGGAAGCCTCTAGCCACATGCAGAATTCACAGTAGTCAGAACTGTAATAGCAGAACGTGCCAGTACTAGAGCACTCGATCGTCTCTGCAGGTACCATGTCAGGATAAACAGAAGGATCATATGTGTACGTGCATGTCACAATATTCATGGCTAGCTATTACATTTGTTCTTCCGATCTGTACATATATTCTGCCGCTGGCTAGCTCTCCATATCAGAAATAATTGAGTTCGAAGATGTCACAAATCAAGGCAATGCGTGCGAGACACATGATAAAACCGGGTAAACATGCTTTGTAATTTTGGTGCTAATTAGGTTTAACAGTCTTGCTATCTTTCATCAATATTCAAATTGATGTACTTCTCACAAATAAAGTAGATTACTTTTCATCTCAAGATGGATGATTATATGTGAAAGAGTTGATGATCATTTAGTTGAGTAACTTTATGATTAAAATGATCTAAAATCGCAACTGCTAAACACATCGACTTAATTGTCAAATTCAAAACATAATAATAGAAATTGCAATTTGCATAAAATTAACAAAAACAACTAAGAAGGGCAATTTTTCGTTTCCTCAAGTGCATGTAAAGCCAGCAAGGATCAAGCTAGCTATGAGTACTCATCTTGATTGCCGCTTCCATGGAGACGACGACGACGACGTCAAGGAGTGGCCATGCACTCGCTCCCGCACGTCGACACGTGTCACCTCTTTGATTGAAGGTTTAGATACGCCTGCCATCATATAAATATTGAGTTGGGCCGTGGGCCAGTGGGCCGGCACGAAACCCGTGTGCTCTCTCTCTCTCTCTCTCTCTCTCTCTCACAGATGATGACGGAACACACACACATGGATGCACGAGCACAACCTTCATCACATTCAGATGAGCATCGACAGTTATCGTTCTCTCAGAAAACGAGAATCTCCGCTCCAGCCCCTACATAGTCCATTGATTTAGTTTTAATCTGCCGGCTAATACTATAATAGCCATTCTCCATTTCCTTAATTAATTAGTTCTTTTCTTTATCTCTTAACTCTTATTTACTTATTTCTTCTCTCCACCACACAGGTTTATGCTATCACGGACTATACACATGTATATGGGAAATTATAATCAACATGATGTAATGTTGACAAAGACAAGAAATACAAAGAAACATCGAGTGGGAAAGCTAACTATGTACCCAATAGAAGTAAAAGAAAAAAGTAGAAATGGGGCAACTGATTATCAGAAGCTATTTTAGGGTTTGCGTTCTGAGAAGCATGACTACCTTTTCTGCATGCATATACGAACTATGATCATCATGTAAGAGGTCAGAAAAGTGAAACCATAATATCGATCGTATGGCAGTTATACACTTATACCAATTCTACAAGCACCTATCGTGTGCCATGTGACCATACCTCTTAACCAATTTTAAGCAATTCGATCTCACCAAATATATATTCCATTGATGAATAATGCAACCTTAAATGGGACACTAATAATTAAGTGAAGACATAGTCAACTCATGTATATGAGACACTAAGTGGGTGTTTAATTAAGAATGATCCAAGTTTATTAGGATCGAAAGCTCCATTAGTGAGTCCGGTCAATTTCTTTTAAAACCGGCCGTGGTACCTCTTTCAACTAGTTAATTATGAGATAAGAGCATAGTGACAAATCAATGATACAAAATCAAACATATTCAAGTCCCCTTTCTAGTTCAAGTTTTCTCCCTTGCTATCTCTTGCAAAACCTAGAGGCTAGGGCTTGGTTCTTTTCGGCGCTCTTGCTGCACCTTGCACAATGTGTTTATGTGGTCGCGCTTTTCTCTGCTTTATGGCATCGGATTTTTCTAGTTTTTCGAGTTGTTTTTCATTTCAAGGCTAGACATGATCTCTCAATTTGGGTTTTTTTTTCTTTGCAATGGCTACTAATTAGGACAACCATTTTGGCACGCAATATGTAGGCACTGCACATTTGCCTCTTGCCTTTTGGCATATTGTAAATACATAAGAAAAAAAAAAAAAAAAAAACAAGTACGAGCTCGTTTTCTTTTGGTTCAATTGGATTTTATCCTGGGGAGTTTCTAGCAATTTTTAGATCTTGTAGGGAGGAACGGAAAGTTACAACAAGTTGGAGGATTAATTAGCAAATCATTGTAAAAGTATGAGAATCGGTATTTATTAAATAATTGGTGTGAACTGTGAAACGCGGGATTACGTACGCGTACGTAGTACAATTGTGGAAGGCATGAGCGTGACAGATTTGCCCTTCATGATTGCCCTCCATGACATTGAATTTTAATGGGTATTGGGGAGCATGATCTTTCCAAATTAGGTTATATGGACATTTTCGTGCTGTAATTGAATTATGAGACGATCTCTAATTTTAGTTAAGATAAAAAACAAAAAGAAATAAAAAAATAATATTTTTGATGTTTAACAGGAGTTAATAGAGCGGTGACATAGATGACTAAAGAATCCAAATACAATGGTTAAATTTACAAAACATTCACTTCTAAGTTGTCTCTATACAAAATAGACTAGACGACCAAAAGATGTCAACATCATATAATAGCATAGATTTGCGATACCTGGATAACAAATACACAAGACTCAACAGTCGAACTCGACCTGAATCACATATTTGGATCTAAAAGTCACCCGAATCCCAAATTTGGATAAAGAGTACCCCATAAATCAAGACCCATATTTACCAAAGAAAATGCAAGCACAATGATCGTCTTTGCTATTGATATGAGCACCATCAAATTTTGCATTCTCATGAACGAAAATAAATGATAACATAGTGAATTCGTGACAAATTTATACTTTTGTTAAATCAAAATTTGTAACTAGGTTAGTGGACATTTGAGCATAGTAACCGAGTTTTTTATTCATCTCGTATCGCTTTGTCTATTCACATATATGGTTCACTTGGAGCTTTCGATTTCATGATGTTGCTCAAAAGAGCTATGTACTTTCGTTCACCCTATGTGTTTCGTGAACCTTAAATGTTTAGTTCCAGCCTTACTATTTTTAGTGAGCGTCAACGAGTGTCGGATATTCAATTAGTGAACGTATCCCTATGTACCATTTTTTCTTAGCTGTCTATAGCTAGTAGTGGAAAGGTATGTAATAATCACTCTGGCTTGAGATGAATGAAATTGAGATGTTCTTTATTAAAAAAAAAAAAAAAAAAAAAATTCTATTATGACAATGAGAGCTCACTTTGTCAACCCAAATGAACAAACAATGAAATATATAATAATAATTAACAAATAACATATAAATTTAAAAATTGAAATAAATTAGAAAATTATTTTAGTGGGAAAACCTATTCTCATATTTTAAAACAAATGCCTGCTCACCTAAGAGACAGTTTTTAAGGGACTGTGAGGGACAAGTGAATCTGACGGCTGAAAATAAATGCACAGTTTTAAGTTATTATAATTTCTGATTTTATATTTAATACATGTGGTTAAGATGCATTTGTCCCTCACAGTCCCTTAAAACTATCCCTTAGGTGAGCAAATCTGTTCTAAAACATATTAATCAACTAGTCAATAGGATGCTTTTCGTTTCGCTTCTCATAACCGCTGCTAGGTTTAGCTATATGGTTTCTTTGGGATCAATCACATGAAGTGATTTATTAACCAACATATAATTGATTTATTAACCAACATATTGTGAGTTGAGTTTTCCATTGTTTGTGAATGTTAATTGGCTAGCCAATTGATTAACACATTGTTTATGCTTTATATTTCACTATTTCCGTATCAAAATCTTTTGTTGCTCTTGAAATCATCTGGAGTGCATGCCCAAATTTCATATCAAAATTTTAAAATCGTTCTTAATTCAATAAAATTTGCACTTTCATAACAAGAAATATAAGTGGAGGAACAAATAATGTAACTTAATGACCAAGTTCATTGTAAATGTAGGTCAGGAAAGTTATCAAAACTCAGAGTTAGTTACCATGCATAAAACCAAGAGCTACCAATTAAACTTCTGCACACTGACAGTTCAATAACCAAGAGCTACCAATTAAAATGATTCTACTTTCAATCACCCATCTCTCATCAGAGTTGAAGGAGGAGATTCATGGATGGTTTCTGGTAAGAATAATAAAAAACTACATACATTATTAATGCAAATTGCAACTGGGTGACCCTGATTAATCAAGTTCCAAGTTGAATGGAAAACAAGCCAACAAGGCCTGTTTTGGACTTTTGGTCATTTCATGGAGGAAGAAACATGCTAGTTATTTATACAGGTTACACGTTGTTCCCACAACCCCAAACCTTTGCACTAAACAAACAATACACATACAATATGTATAATTATAATCATGAAATACCAATTTGGATAATGGGGGGACCATTTAATTTCCATTTACTTCATTGACAATACAATTTTGCCAGACAACCCCCACTTTTTTCTTTTCCTTTTTTTTTTTTTTTTTTTAAATCTTGTATTTTTTCCCTTACATTCTTCTGATTTGCCATCCAATTAATTAAATAATATTAATTAACATTTAACACAAAATCCCTCCCCCATATAAGCAAGCATCACCTTCTCCCTTCCAAAAGCAAATAGATACACACACCAACTTCCACAAACCCCGGCCCAGTCTCCCAACCTCTCTCTCTCTCTCTCTCTCTCTCACCATTTCTCTCATGGAGGAGATGATGATGATGAGCAAGAAGCAAACTTGGGGAACAAGTACTCCCAACTCTTGCTCAAATGCTTTGGCCATTCACAGAGACTCACAGACAATATCAAAACCAAAACCCAAAATCAGAATCATCCACATATTTGCACCCGAAATCATCAAGACCGACGTGGCCAATTTCCGGGAGCTAGTCCAGAGACTCACCGGAAAACCATCCGACAACGGCTGCACCAACAACAAGAAGAAGAGGGCGCATGGAGTTCCCAGCAGAGGGTCGGAAGCTCATCATCAGAGAAGTGCATTCATGGCCGAGACCAAGAAAATGGAGCTGATGAGAAGTACCGGAGCCGGTGCCGGGTTCCGGGGGTTGGAACAGTTTCCGAGATCGGAGAGAGTGATCAAGGAAGAAGAGATGATGTGGAATGCGGACAAGTCAGGTGGGTTTTTGGAGAGGTTTGCAGATTTGGAAGGGTTTATACAAGAGCTTGGTGAATTTCCTATGCTACCCAATTTGGATTCTTCTTCTGCTTCAAATTCTCACTTGCTGCATGGTTTTGAAGGCACCCAACTTGTGTAGCTAGCTAGCTAGTAGTACCAGTAATTCATCATCATCAGAATTCAGAAGAAGAAACCATGTAATGAATCTGAAAATGGGTTGTGCCTAATCTCTTGGTTTTAAGTTTTAACTTGACTCTAATATTTGCGGTTCATTTTGCTATGTAAATACAAGGGTTTAAAGTTAATTAAGCATATATACTTTTGGGTACTTCTGGGTTTTGGCAGAGAGAGAGATATTGCAGTTGGCAATCTCCATTTAGAAGTAAACAAGAAGCAAAAGTAGTCATAATATTTCATTTTTCATCTTTCTTTTGCAGTTTTGAATTGAATAATGGTGAACCAGGGTTTTGTTTCTTTCTTTTTGGAGGATAGCTTTCACCCTGCTTCTTCTTTTGTCTCTTGTTAAAATGGGTCTCTCCCCCTCTTTCTCTGTCTCTCTCTCTCAGCCATTTATGGTTTGGAAAACCACTTTTGTATAACATTGGGCAATTGGGACCTGCAAAACCATATAGATGGCTTCCCCTGCAAAACTTATTTGTAATTTTTCATTTGTTTTAATTTTAAATACACAAGTCGTCCCTTCTCATTTTCTCCCATCCTACATGTAGGCATGAAAATTCAGATACACTACTCCAAATTTAGCAGCTTCTGTTGAGAAACTTCCAATATTAGTTTTTGAACACTATTTTGCAATACCCACTTGTTTTTTATAAGAAAAAATATACCGCAATTAATTGATTAAATAAAACCCATTAAAAAGTATAAAAGAGAAGTAGTGACGATTTATATGATTTTTGTTTATGAAAAATCTTCTAATACTATTAGATTTTATCTTCTCAACCATATGTGGATGTACGGAAGGTACATAATATATATACATATAAATCCATATAATATGTATGTTTGTCATTTGGTGCTATAATGTTCAAAAAATCGATAGCCGACAGACGGGCAGTGAAGAGAAAAGCCTAGCACGTAGCCACGTAGGTGCTTAGGAGAGGATTAGGCCGTTATTTTATTATACAACATATAAACAAATATAATTAAGAATAAAAGTAATATTTAATAGTATAACTGATTGAAAACATAGAGATTCATATAATGAGTAATTACATTTAAAAGTCATTTTTAAGTATTTGATAATAAAAAATTATATTTAAATATTTTCTTAAAACTCGACCTACCGAGAAACCGCTCAGATTAATCAAGGCGGCCGCCAAGAGAGATTTTTAGAACACTAGCACCAATATTGCCATGAGCAAATCAAATAGTTGGAACTGTAGATGTTCGATTTCACCAAGAGCTGTGAAATTATTGTCTCTTAATCTATCAGATAAACCCAAGTTTGTCAGTTGACTAAGAAACAGCGGCGGAAAGTCAACATTTTAACTAAATGTTTATTTGCAAATTGTAATATTAATTTCTTAGTGGCATAATTTTACCTCTAATCATTGAATCTAAACTAAATGACAGGAATGACTCAAAGTCTCAAACCACCATTTTTTCAACTATGATGCTGTTATAGTGCACATCTGCCGATCTATAAGTCTATAACGACTGTATGCCAAGAGTTGAGCCTTCAAAGACAACGACCGATACTAGCACCAGGTAGGTGTCCCCTTATGCACATCGGCACTGCTTACTGCCGTATATAACGAGACAATCTTGTATTACCTCTCAGAAAAGCTAGCGTGTCAGAGACTGAGATGGAGTTTCAATGGTATTACGACATTTTACAAACAGAAACGCAGTAATTTTCACTTGATAGAGGAAATACGAAATGCTATATCATCAAACCTTCAATTTATACGTAATTGAATGTCATCACTCTGAGAACAGTTGGCGACTTCCAGTAAAAGAACCATTACCCTAAAGCAATTGATGGGAAAAGAAATGTTAAGCTTCAAATGAGATGAAAGGAGACGTTGAGATTGTTTTTCGGTCAAGGTTAAACAAAGAATATGTACTCCATAAGCTTCAAATGCTCCGCCACATACACACATCAGAAGTACAGGAGGTTTATTGCGAAGAGCAAGTAAGGTTTCCTTGACACAGGCAAAGGAATTGGAAAACCAGCAACATATTAAAAATGAAAATGACAAAAATATTGAGATGTCCTTCCAGGTGATGTAAAGGCAAAAGCTTGTGAGGCTGCAAGAATTGAAACCAGCAAGACAGCAGAGCAGAGCACATCTTAGTCAAACAGCGTGGGTGCAATTTAGTCGAGCATGTTCACACTTCACACCAACCTTTAATATTCCAAAAGTCTCCTTGTTCTTATCCAGTGAATCTCTATTTTATAATTAAGAACACACACATGCTTAAAGACTTTAAGAAGACAACAAACAATTGACTTGAATTTTTACAGAGATGGAACATTTCACACATGTTTTGGTGTTTACTGGTGGCTGGTTGGTTTTTTCCTCATTGCCAGTTACTTAAAAAATTCAGCAAGATATCAAGGGAAATCAGAAGAGGAACAACATCTTATTCAGAGAGAAGGACATGAAATGTAACTATCATTTGAAAGTGAACTATACAAAAATCGAAAAAGTTTAGTTCCCATACATAATAGCACCTTTAGCTCTCATACTCCGTGATGGTTTCTGCCAGGGGAGATGAGGGTGAATCTAACCTTGTAAGTATTTCAGGAACTCCAGCAGCATCTCTTATGATCTGTATTAAATCCAGAAGCAGAATTCAGAACCTGCTAATGTATAACACAATGTGCAGTCATTTCAATATATCAAAAATCAACGTCTGTTCTCTCATGTCTATCACAGAATAATATTTGACCACCTCCATTTATTAGAACCTACAGCCGAAAGACACATGTCCCTGTTTTGTACTTTAAAAACTGGTGCCTCCATATTTTATTGTATATTTAGAGAAAGCATAACTATTACCTCCTAAATCCTGTGCGAAGATTTGTGGGAGAAGTGTGCGTCTTTTGCAGTAGACCAAAGTCTTAGAATCTTGCCGTGCTAAGCAAGATTGATTAAGAGCAATATTTTAGCGGTCAATATATTAATACAACCGCCCAGAAAGAAAATGAAAAGTGATAAGACTTGGAATTGTCATAGGTGGTATATCATCTAAAGACTTAACTAGTAAGTTCTTCCTAAACTACATTTAAATTCCAAGGTTACGCAAAAGTTCAAGGGTAGGGGAGCAAATTTGAACTTACTTCATCTATTATTAATTCTAAGACAATTGCAAAAACAATATCAAGCTCAGCAAACGCTGCAAACCATTGACTTTTTGTGAATATTCTTTCATGCAAAGTCAGACCAACAATATAGTTATCTAGGTAAAATAATGTACATTTTAAAGCTAAAACTAAAATACATAGTGTATAACTCTGACCCTCTATTAGAAAGTATTTGAGGCATTTACAAACCTTTTTACACCACACACAAAATAATAGAACATAATTATAAGTGGAAAACTGAGTGTCAATTATTTCCCACAGCAGAGGAATTGAGTATCCTGTTTTGAAGATCCGCAAAGAAAATTAGAAAAATTTTCCATGACCAAAACAAAATAAATTATTTTATCCCCATCAACAAAGTAACTTCATCATGAACAATTTTTTTATAACTATATTAGTATATTAAAGAAAATAAGTTTAAAACCATAACTGTAGAGTTTTTTGAGTTCCACCAAGTTTGATACGGAAGTCTAAGTTACAGATTAATTATTTTCTATGCACATATCCATTTCAGCTAACCATCAGAAAGATATGAGGCTTAGTTTTACACAGCAAAACGCATGTAATGTTTTTTTTGGTCTGGAAAACACACGTAATGTTTAAAAAATTCAAACTGAACTACAGAAAATAATACTCAGTATAATACTAACCATTATCTCCATATCAAGATAGGAAATCATGAAGAGTCTCTCGAAAGCTCCAGCTGCAGGCACGAAGTAAAACTTAGCATGGATGCATAGTGAAAGGTAGGTGAAAATAGACCAAATTATCATAAAACACAGTTTATTAATGAGGGTGGAAGGTTAAATTGGTATTTTTATCATGTTTTTGACGGAGCATTAGCAGGGACCACGGGTGACACATATAAATGACACTGAAATTTCCAAATAGTAGAACATAGAGCAGTACACTTGGCATGGATTCATAATGAGGACTAGGTTAGCATGGAGGCAAAGATGAGATGAAATCAGTAATGAAAGAGAGCAGAACTCAAATTGCCTCCTTTATCATATTGAATGAACCATTCTAGATAATGTCATAACTTAGGATGGCATTGCATAAAACTGTTACAAAATGACAACACCACACCCACATCCAAACCAAACAAATCATACATTCGATAAATTGTTCATTCGATGTGTGAGCATGCATCTGAATGTCAAAATTGTTCATTTGATGAAAATAAAATATCAACAGCATTTGAAGCCACACAGTTTCAACCTCAACCAAAAGACTACGTCGTCGGGAGAGAAAGTAACATGGGATGGCAGGACGTAGTGGTTCTATGATGAATATTACATGATTATGAGATGAGAGATAGTTGGCTAAAGCCTAAACAGCAATGTGGATAACCTAAAGGCATTTTACATATTGGGCCAGTGGGAAAACTTCATAGATAGACAAACCTCTGTTGAGGCATCATAATATAACACCTACCATTGCCAAGGTTCTTATCAATGATACTGCCCATGAGAAGTTCAATCATTTACCTTCAACACACTTACAAAAGGATGGGGGGAAATGAACATTTATCTTTCAAGAAAAGCAAATGATATAGCTCTGTTAACTTCCCCAACCTAAAATTAATAGTAAAGAACTGACAAGTAATTTTATTGTAAAAGGAAATATATTCCGACTTTTATAATCATATGAATACATAGACAAAATGTTTAACCAAGTCAATAGGCTACAACATTTTCATAAAATTCATAGCAAGAGAATAATGTTTAACCAAGTCTTAAGCAGTAGCCCTAGGAAGACCATGACTAGCATTGGCTTTTTGCAGAAGGAGATTACAAGTATATAATCGATCTAGAAATACAGGATGTGGCTAACCAATGCAAGTGACCAGTGCCGCATAAGAAGCTGAAAAAGGTAGAACCCTTCTGCTTTATGACAACTGTAGGAACTGTAGGAGAAGCACAAAAGGTTCTCTTTTTTGTAACTCTTTATGTGGCATACGAACTCACAAGCATCATTTTATCCTAAGTCGTAAGTTTTTTATGTTTCTTATAATATTCCATAACGTATTACCTGACTGATAAAGAGCATGTAAAGGAGTTAGTCATGAGAAGCTGCGAAAGGTAGAACCTTTTGTGCTTATGACCACAGTAGCACAAGTGCAAAAAGGTTCTACCTTTTCTACCTTTTGCAACTTCTTATGTGGCATGAGAACTCACAAGCATCTTTTTACCCTAAGTAGTCAGTTTCCTAAGATGCGTATGATATTCCATCACATATTACCTGACTGAAAAAGAGCAGATATCAAACATGAAAGGAATTGAATAGAGTTAAGGTTTTCCCAAATTTCCTAAACCATTCTATTACGTAGTACCTGATCACAACAAAGAAGATACTATTCTGACAACACATTTGAGTTAGATACATGATTGCGTAATTAGGTTAGGAAACAAAATAAAGGGAAAGGAAGAATATCAAACTTACATAAAGGAACTCTCAACCCATTGGCGAAGGCATCCCTAATTGGAACAGGAAGCTGTTGCACTGTGTTGACTGCCTGACCAAGTGCACCTTTTAGCTGCTCTGGTATTGTTTCTTCAATAACTGTTGGTGTGTCAAGAATCCCCTCAACATATTCCTCTTTCATTCTAACTGGTCCCTCCACAGACAACTTGGTTGACAGAGAAAATTTGCTTTCTATCTGCAAAGAACCAGAAAGAGCTTCAGAGTGAATGCTCACAAAAGTTTAACTCATCAAACTTAAACAGAATAGACATACAGACGATGTGTGTAAATAATAGGTAACATCATACCTAAATCAACAGTTCAACACTATGTCTTCACTACCTATTATATCACCAAAGTTACTGTTGGACTAATTTCTTCTTATTTTTTTTTTCCTCTCTGTCTTTTCCTTTCATAAGTCTTAAAAATTGAACACAAATATTTATAAAAAGGGACACGATTGAACACAAATTTGCATCTTGTCTTCGTCCTTTTTTTTTGTGATGCTGTACCTAAACGACTTGCACAAGCAAGCCAAATATCTGATGCAAACATGACCAACTCTAGAGCCTAAATATGACCCACTCAAGTTCAGTATCCATTACAAATCATGCTAGAGCTGTGAATATAGATGAGATGTGCATATTTAGAATAAATGATGAGTACTTCTATTTCTATATAGATATATTATAGACAAAATGTAATACCGAGTTCAATATTTTCATGTTTGCTGTAATCTTTGCATTCCCTTCCTTGATGAGCACCTCCATTTTTGACAAACTGGCCACTGTTGAAGGAAATCTCCTGCAGAGAGAGAAATTGCATCAATAAGATAAGATAGCTTTATAGTCAGATAATTGTAGACAAGTAAACTATTTGTGACCTATACTAATCACATTTCCAAAAAATGAAATAATATATATAAGAAGCACTCACTCTAATAGAAATCTAGCAGCAAATAGACCTGGGCTTCCGGACCCAAACCACTCGAAATTCCATCGTCCTTCCAAAAAGGGCGACCTGGGAAGCTGAACGAACAAGTGAACAAGTCATCCAGGGCACATAAAACGTGGGAATGCTTTGTTCAGAAAAGCACTTACGTTGTAGGGCGGGGTGTTGGATTGACCCGCTCCAAAGCAGTAATCCTCTCATTGACATCAATCCGCTGCATGTCTGTCGTCTTTCCAGTGACTAATGCCTCAAAACCCCCAGCATCCTTGAACTGAAACAAAAGGTTTCGGCATTCGACTGTAAGGGTTAGACTATGCCAGACTAAACTGTACTACATGACTAGTCTAACATTTTCTAAAGAAACTGAATGGAGCACTAGTGCTTCAATTTGCATATAAGAGGCGAGTAAAAATATTGTGGTTAGCAGCATAATCTGAAAGTGACAACCAAACGGTACCTCACATTTGCTCATATATTCTCAGTTTAACTCATCCTAAACAAACTAATCAGGCATAGTAATAGAAGAAGATAACAAATTATGAAGTGATTAGATTGAAAGTAATCAAGAATCGTGAAAGTTAAGACTCACGGCGAGAAGCAGTGATTCTTTAGCGGAGAGCCTCTCCATTTCCTTAGCATAGGCGGCCGGAGCTCCGGGGACCGTCTGAACCATTGCTCGGACAACGGACCTCTGGAGACTCCGGCTCCGGTCTCCGGGGAATTTCCGGGCAGACTGCGGCCAGGTGGCGACGGAAACCAGTGAAGTGGTGGTGGTGGTGGAAGAGAGGGAGGAGGACGATGAAGAGGAGGAGCCGATGGCAGAAATCGCAGAGAGGTGGGCCTGTAAGGTCGCCATTGAAGAGAAGAAATTCTATGGGTGATGGGAGAGTGAGAGATGCGTGGGGTGGTGGTGGTTCAAGGGCGCGAGGGAAGCGTGAAGTCAGAGGGAGAGAGAGGGGTATTTTCGTCTTTCAGAAAAATAATATCTTGTTAATTTATTTAATAGCGAAATCGACGACCTGCGTTTTGATCAAAGCCTGTGAATTATGGATGGGTTTGTTGTTACAAGTTACAGAGTTGTGAGTCCACATGAGTGAGCAAGTAACAAGCAAGAAGAAGAAGAAGAAGAAGAAAGAGCCCACCTTACTGCATCCACATGCTCTGTAATACCTTATTTGGCTATGGCATTCAATATGTGACATTACAAGGTAACAACAGTAAGGTAACAAGACTCAGACCAGACACACTCAAACCATTTCTTTATTTTTTTAGCCGAAAAAACCACATGAATTATCTTTTACAATCTTAAATTTCGTTGGCATGTTAAGAAGAAAAAAAAAACACGGAACATGTGAACTCATTCTAGTAAATCTAACTTCTTCTTTTTCGTACACTGTACAACTACATTATTAAACTAATCACTGATGAGCCTCACTTTTAAAAATTTATGACATAAATCTAAGAACGGCAAATGATGGATCCCCATTGGAGATCGGGGCTAGTCCTCCACGGGGATGGGATTGTAGCAAAAAATATCTTAATGGGAAAGGGATGTATCCAAAAGTAATCACTTAATGGGAAAGGGATGCATCAAAAAAATATGAGGTGGATAATGTTGTAGATCAAATTGGAGATGCGGGGTATCGAACCCCGTACCTCTCGCTGCTTCTTGTATCATATAAAAGCCCTACTGAGCCTCTGCTTTAGCTTCCAGTGTGCTTCTCTTTGTTCCCGCCATGGAAATCGATTCGGAGAAGAACCTCCACAGAAAACAAGCCTCCTACATCTCACAGGTCCCTCTCTCTCTCTCTCTCTCTCTCTCTCTCTCTCTCTCCTCCTATACATTCTTGCTCGCACTGTGTAGAAAAAGAGACTAGAAGGGAAGTAAACAACTTAACCTTCTTTCCAGTCTTTTTTCTTCTTCTAGGGTTTCTAAGCTGCAATTCCTCAATTTCCAGCAATTCTTATTAAATTTAATTTGGTGCAGGACGACAAGTTTGTGATGAAAGAGGTGTACCAGGGACAGCAGTACAGTCAAATTTACTTTGCGCGTCTCCATCTGATGAGGACTCTCCTCTATTCCCTTCTCCCCAACTGGAAGCCCCATTTACCAGGTTCTCATTTCCTCTCACACATTATTCGGTTTCGGTTTTTCGGGCTCAAAGGGGTCAAATTTTAGCGCATTGAGTTTGATATTTGCTGTTAATTTTTCTGAATAACTTAACTTTCAGTGATCTGGGCTCTCTGGTAAAATGGTATTTTCATAAGTAGAGGTGTTCTGTGTATGGTGTTGCAGTTTGCACAATTTTGGGATTGGAGGAAGGCAAGGAGTGCACCATTGTTGGAACCCTGTACAAGCACATGAAGCTCAAACCTTCCATTCTTGACGAGTACTCTAAGACGGTGGGTGTACTCGTCCATTCTCAATTTTCCTACTGTGTTTGGTTATCGAGTACTTCATTTTGATTCTTGTATGCTATTATGTTTTATTTAACAGAGATCTGCGGTACCACTTGTCAAGCCTCATAATTTCGTGCACGCCGATGATTATTTGGTTTTGGAGGATGAAAGTGGAAGAGTTAAGCTTGCTGGGACCGTGCTTTCACCTTCTGTATATGTAACAGGTATGTGTCGTCACTTCTGGACTAAAGAGAGAAAGAAACTCTCCCATTTTGTATTTTTTTCAGTGTTGAATCTTGTTTTCGCCCGTGGTTGTTTAACTCACTAGTAGTTACAATTGCTTTCTTTTGGACATTAAGATTAAGTCTGTATGTCGGGTCCTCGAGGAAGCATTTTATCTTTGATCGCATGTTTGTGACATTAATTGAACTGTCCATTTTGATCTGGAAGAGTAAATTTGCTTGACATTATAATACCAATTCACTAAGTTTCAAGCATGCTCATTTTACATTGACGTGCTGATAGGGAATATTGTTGGCTTGCACGGAAAAGAGACCGGTGCAGGTGAATTCTTAGTACTAGATGTTCTCGAAGCTGGCTTACCACCCCAGATTGAGCTGCCACTTAAATCAAGTACAACGTTATTACCTCTCTCTCCTTTCTTTTGTGTTTTTACTTCTTTGCAGTAAAGTTTTCACTTGGACATTTGTTTCTCAAGTCTCCATCTTGTGTTTTATATATAAAAGGTCTATTTACTTTTGGAATCGAACCAGTTAATCTAGTTGATAATACAGACTGTTATTAAGGTGGAAATACATAAACCACTAGAGATCTGCTATTGGTGAGAAATATAATTCTCACTATCAACATCAAATAATGAACAGTCAAATGAAAACAAATAATCATGAACAGGTATAAATGCACAGTTACATGCCCAAATTTCGCTTTACGATTCATATGTTTGGTTTTGGATGATGGAGTGAACACATAAGCAAAAGTGGAATTATGCAAACTTTGTTAGATAGTATTCACTATAATATAAGATATAATAGAAGCTAAAGTCACAGGAAACGTTAACTGAACCTTTGAGTATCAAGTGGAAACTCTTGGCTTCTAGTACCTTTGAAATTTTCTTCACTTTTTCTCAGTTTTGATACAGTTACAATCTTAAGAAATGGACAATTTTTTTCAATCTTCACTTTCAATGATTCTTATGTTCTGGTATCATATATGATTAAAAAATGTTCTAGTATCGATCTGCCATCGTGATGAATATGTTGCCTGTTTCATATATATTTTGACTAATTTCCTCTAGTATATATGTTCTAGCATGTTGCACTATTTCGTATGCCTCACTTTTTGTTTTTTTCTGTTTATCTTTAATTTGTCCGCATGCAGGAGAAGATAAGTATGTTGTTTTTGTGTCTGGGCTTCATGTTGGAAGCAGCTCTTCAAATCCTCTTTTGTTTCAGCTTCTTGTTGATCATATAACAGGACATTTAGGAGATGAGAAGGTTCACGTCCTTTGTCCTTCAAGATCATACACTGTTCATTATGTTCCACACTACTCCTAACATATTATAGTTTTTGGCACATTGGACAGGAACAAAACCTTGCATCGCAAATAGTTCATGTTGTAATTGCTGGAAACTCTGTTGAACTTCCTCGTGGACTTCTTAATGGACAGGTAACACATATAGATGCTGTTGATAATAAGGTAGAATATAACTGTTTAGTGATTGCTTCTAAATTGTAGGAGTGGAGACCAATGTGAATGAGTGTACTTAAGATTTTTTGTCTTCAGAAAAAAAAAAAGATAATAAACTGGAAAGAGCAGTTTTGTAGTTAGTTTATAAGGTGAGATGCATAGGTCCTTTTCCTACAAGCAAAATTAGTGAGATGCCATTTTGTTCATTGTTGGTAGAACTTGGCACCAAAGGATCAATCTAGGCTCTCTTCACCAATTAAGGAGCTGGATATTATGTTGACTCAGGTTCTTTCTATCAGTTTAATTTGTCAATACTTCATCTTTGTTTCTATCATGAATTTTACTGCTTAATTGACTTCACTTATGTCAGATAGCTGCAGGTGTGCCTTTAGATATCATGCCAGGTGTAGATGACCCTGCAAATGCTTCGTTGCCTCAACAGGTTGGATATATGTCCTTGAAAGTATGCATTTTGGTTCATAACTTTGTTTTGCTTCTGATATTCTTTTCCTTTCAGCCTTTAAACAGATGCCTTTTCCCTGGGTCATCAGTTTATAACACGTTTAGATCATGTACTAATCCTCATTCCTTTGATCTTGATGAGATGAGGTACAATATAGAAGTGATTTGACTTTTGGTATTATCTATTAGGTAATTATTTTGACATAGTCATCTTTTGGTTTTCAGATTTGTTGGAACATCAGGGCAAAATATAGATGATCTTGATAGGTATTCAGAAGCAAAGGATAGACTTGAATATCTTGAAAGAACATTGAGGTGGAGGCATCTGGCACCAACAGCACCAAATACTCTTGGTATGAAATCATATATTTTGCTTGTGTAGTTTTGTTAGTCATGCGTTTGATTCAATTTGACATGTTAAAGTTGCTGGTATCTTGAGATAGGATGAGTTCTCTAATTTGAGACCAATCGCTATTATTCAGCAAAATAAATATGGACATGTTTATATACTTAATCTTCCCATAACGTTCTGTTTGAGTTCTTGTGTTATCAAATTCATACTCATGTTAACGTTATGTTCTTTCAGAGTGTTATCCTTTCACAGATAGGGATCCCTTCCTGATGGAGAGCTGTCCTTATGTTTACTTCGTTGGGAATCAGGATAAATATGATAGTCGCTTGGTAAAAGGTATAATCTTTTAACTTCTTTGGATATATTATATATATATTTTTAACTTCGCCGATAGATAAAAACAATTTTCATGCTGGCAAAACTTTTTTAATTTGTTTTTTTTCTTTTCTATCACTTGATTAGTCTACAACGTTTCATGGGCAGGATCTGAAGGGCAGATGGTGAGACTCATTTGCATTCCTAAATTCTGTGAGACAGGAGTTGCTGTTGTGGTAAGCTGCTGTATCTTTGACACATGCTTGAAACTTCTTGACGATTAAGTACTGGCATCAATCTTGATGTTAGACGGGTTCGGCGTGTCTTATGTGTTATAGTGTGTGTCCATTAAGATATCTTGAGACCTTGTGTAAAGTTTATTTAAAGTTGAAAAATTGCAGTTTGAATTATTCTCCAATCATTCTTATGATGGTGTGTTCCCATTTTGCAGCTAAACATGAGAACCCTTGAATGCCATACACTCAGTTTTGGGACTCAATTCTAATAACCTGGTATGAGATTTATCAGGTAGAGTTCTGAATTCTTTAATAATTTAGCTCCAGTCAAATGTTCTATTTACAGATGATCATCAAGATGTGAAAAAGTTATTTAGCAAACTAGAAACATAATCAGCTCTTCCTTGTAATAGGACAACAAACACACTAATAACAGAAGTTGTTGCACAAAAATTACAACTCTGTCATACGCTTTGTCATCTCCAAAATAATACTTTGATCACTGAACTTATTTACAAGTAACCAGACGTATGAAACTATCACACATTGATCACTGAAAAACTTCCTCTCTTTTCTTGGTCTCAGATCACTCAAAACTTGGTTGAATAGATATTGAACTAGTAAGACTTTATCAAAATCGGAATTACTTGTTGAATTTTAACTACTAAGAGGGGGTCATTGTAATCACTGGCATTGTATATGTCAAACTTTAAGAGGGATAGGGGGTGAACAGGCGTTAGCTCTCCATGCGTCATTGCTTCTTTCATTATATGGGGGTGCCAAGATTTTATACTTAATGTGACAATAATATTATGTTGAATTTTTTTGAATTCTGCAACTTTTAGGCACACGATAATTATATTATGTTGAACAGATACGTTGTTGAGATGTGTAATATTGCTCATAAATAGTTTATTAAATCCATTTCAATAGCAACATTCAGCAACTTGTTACCGAATTTCTTAATTAACATTGGAAATATTTAATCTCAGAAACAGTTTTTTAATTAACATTTGAACAGATGTGTTGTTGAAATGTGTAATATTGCTCAGAAATATTTAATTAACATTTGAACAGATATGTTGTTGAAATGTGTAATATTGCTCAGAAACAGTTTTTTAAATCCATTTCAAAACCAACATTCAGCAACTTGTTACCCATTTTCTTAATTAACATTGGAAATATTTAATCTCGTTTTCACCTGTTTGAATGGATTTACATATTCAGTACATGTTCTAACAGCATTTGTGGAAATCCATTGAAGAGGGAGCTGAATGTGATGAATCTGTGGAGCCACAGCCTGAATGTTTATTTTCTTTTATGAACATTTGCTTGTTGAATGAATATCTTATATCATGTAAGTGGGCTTTTGGAGTAGTTATTTATGCATTCCTTTGTAGTAGGGAATCCTAGTAATTGAAGATGTTGATGACGTTTTGAAGAATAGATGTAATTTTTCAATTGGTGTAATATTAACAGACTTTAGTTTTTTAATTTTTTTTCTGTTAACCATTTCGGTTTACTGAAGAGATAGCTTATGTTGGCTTTCCAAGTCTTAGCTTGGTTAACCATTATCATCGAATCTTTCCCCAAACTTCTCATTTCAGATGGTGGCTTGTATGGTCTTCAGCCGCCGTGATTACGGAATGCTCATTTTAAGTTGTTGCTGGAATGAGCATTTAGTAAATGACTGCTGAACAGTACGCCCCAGCAACTCTGCAATTGAGATCTACAATAACGTTGTCAACGAAAATGAGGGAGTCGTTCTGCAAATGATGTTATTCTGTTCAGTTTATCGTTGAGTTCTGGAACGAGTTGTGGGCCTTGTGGTCCAAGTCTCCTGAAACCCATATACTGACCCGACCCAGATCCAACAAGAGGAGACTGCATTATGTGAACATGGGGGGAGCGCATTTTTAAGCCATCAGATTATGTCAAATGGGAATTTATGTACTCTAAAATGTCACATGACAATCATACATACACTGCACTGCACCTTCCCCAACGGCTATATTATCTGCCCATCCCCAATTATTCAAATCATACTCCCTAACCCCAACGGTCCAATATTTCCCCACTTACATTAAGCACCAAAATCACAAACCCCAAATACCCAACTCCTATTGCAACTCACATACTCTCTCAATTTCTCTTTCTCAACACAAATTGAATTTGTAATGGACCCTCCTGCTTCTATTCCTACTTCTGCTGCTGCTACTGCTACTGCCTCTGCTAGTGTTCAACATGTGACCAAGAGGTCTTCAGATGAGCTGCTCAGGAAATTTGCTGATTCCTGCAATGAGGCCGAGGCCTCAGCAAAGAAGAAGGCGATCAGGGCGCTTTCGAAGCAAAGGAAAAGAAGCCGGAAAAGCGGTGAGTTTGATCAGAGTGAGAGTCCATCAAATGGCAAGAGTAGCAGCTTAGTGGAGAGGAGGTCACTGCTTCCTGTTGTTGCTGGGACTAAAAACAAGGGATTGCTGCTTAGGCAGCTTGGGGTTCATGGCAGGTCAAGGGATATCAGGAACAAGTCCCTTTTTGGTACCATTCACAAGGTAAGACTTTCATCATTTCAATTCATGTTTTTCATACAAATCTTTTTGTTAACCTGAAGATGAATTGCAATTGATCTAAGTAGGTTTGTGTATTTTTAACTACCGAGTAACTAGGTTTTAGTTCGGTATAGCAATAAATTTAACCTGAAGATGAATTGCAATTGAATCATATGTTTTACTTCTGTTAAAACGCAGTTAAACAATCACAGCTAAGTTTAAACCATTTCTCAAAGCCAATAATAACCAACTGTGAAAATTGTTTTACCAACTGTACGTTCTACATAATTGGTCTGTAACCCAGTTTTCATTACAATCTCTTGATATTTATTTGGGTCCATCTATTTGTATTGGGTTTTCACCAACCAACACTAGGACCATAGGTCGGGGAATCTAAATGGCCCCAATGTTAGGTACTGAGTGTCAACTTAGTGTCTGCAATATTTATGCAGTTTAGGTCTCGGGAAACAGATTCAAATAGTAATCATACTGCTAAATTACCACCACAATATTCAACTAATTAATGTATTGATCCCCTATAATCAACTGTTAATTATACACCCTTGTTGCATTAGCTGATCAAATGGGCTCTTCTAACTAAAAGAAAAGTATTGCAGGAGTCCTTTGCACCTCTAAGAAGAAATAGGAAGTACTTTTGTAGTCAAAGAATTAGGAAGCACTTTTGTACTCTAAAGCACTAGAAAGCATAAGTACAGCAAGAGCTACCCTCTCCCCAAAATCTGCAGCCTATTCCCCCCATTCATAGGCTAGCAAATAATCTCACCCAAATGCCCCTCTCACTCTTCGAAGTTCGAACTGTGTTGCAGCCTTTTCTATTCTTAAAGCTGTAGTCTGGTCCAATAAGCCAGCTAAGCTATGCCCATCTCCATTTTTATCGACAGGGGAAGAGACAGGAAGAACATAGAAAAAGATGTATAATATGTATTGATGATGAGTTTGATACTTTGATGACTGAAATATATGTTTACAATTGCAAATGGGAAAGGAAAGTCAACTTATATTGATGTCACAGACTTTTAACATTATGGTTTCAACCTTTTTCTTTTTGTTGCATTCATATGTGCAGACTTGGAGGAGGACCATAGAAGGGGCTTCAAAGGTTTTCATGGAGAAGCATTACAATAGGCACAGGCGTTTGATAAATGACATTGTTTAGCTCCACAAACAGTTTTTGACTCTGCTCTTAATTATCAGAAACTTCTATTTAGTAAAGCTCAGTTAGTGTAAATTTACATTCAAATTTGTATTTCTCATTCTTTTTGCATATTGTTTTTCTATACAAGGAATAAAATAAAGCTCAATTCTAGTTCTCACTCAAAACCTCAAGTTGGATACTAGGCTTTTGCTTATGTGGATCCTTGTGTGTCTGTGTATTGCTATTGTGCTCATATCCAAATTACCAATCTTGTTAAAGTAAAAAGTAGCTTGTTAGTGCGAATAATCGCATTTTAACAACCTCGCATTTCATAATGATAGTAGTAAACTAACTTATCTTTTACATAATATCAGATCTGGAGATCTGGAGTTGCAATCTCTACAATCTCATCCTCCCAATAAGTTGAATTTTACATGTGGAGCTTTAATGGGTAAAACCAAAAGCTAAGGACAGAGTTTTAGAGTATCAAAGAATTGTTGCCTCAGACAGTTTAAATTTTTGTGGATTGTGGTAAGCGAAGAGTTTATACTTTTAATATCTAAAGTAATGAAAAATAACATTTACCATAACACGAGTATCTTGACATAATTAATTTTGTAAAACATCAACAACCTTCAACACCCTATGCCATGATTATTCACAAGCATTAAAGTGATTCCCAAAAAATGTGAACATAATAAGTCGCACATCTCAAGTTCCACAACCAGTCTAAAAAACTGGCTTTTTATTTTCTTGAAATATAAAATTTAGACATTTTGAACGAGATGTAATGTAAAGAATGACTTATACACAAACACAATATCAGCACAAAAAATATGAAACCACACTTAAACATTAACCTCTTCTAGAAATACATAGTTGAGACGACCCAAAATCCTCAACCTCTTCTCCATTGTTGGTGGTAGAGTTTTCAACCCACTTTGTTGGCCAAATAAAAAAAAAGGTGGTAGTACTCATACATGTGACATTGACCATGGAACCACACTTAAACATCATGCCCCAACCATATCTCATCTCATCTCAATCTGTGAGCAACACTATCTTTAATGGGGCTTCAACTGTGCCTCTACCATGAATGACTCCCTCCCATGTTTTGGAATTGACCTGAAATAGTGAATGCTGTGACAGCTGAGCCAAGCAAGGCCACCTTGTGAGTGTCTCACAGACCTCATGTGTCTCCTCCTCCTCCTTTCCCCTTTACCATCTTATTTCTTGGAAAACAACATCCTCCTACCTCTGCATTTCCTCCATTCATTTCATTCAATCCCCAAAACAAAGACAAAGCTGGATTTGCTTTCTTCCTGATAAGCTCAGCTCTTACATGGTTGCACTTACTCACTCACACGTGGTGTGGGATCTGCTCGAATATATTGCCAATAAGTCTTTATCTTTTCAATTAAATAAATCTGTGACTTCTTTTCTGGTTTCATATATATATATATATATATTGGGTGTGTGTGTTTGGTGGGGTGGTAAGGCTTTGGTTTCATATATAAGAGGTCAGGAGTTCGAGCCCCCGGTGGGAATGGGGTGGGGTTTTAAAAAAAATAAAAAATAAAAAAATATATATATATAATATATATATATATATATATTAATTTACCATTATAAACACGAACGGTTCTGGTTCGACAGATTTGGTTCGTTCACATGTAAATTGCAGTTTTGGATGCCTTAATGATCATCAATTTGGCTGAAAATTTATAGAGATGATCTATACATTAGGACCTAAAAACTGAACGGTTAAGATGTGAAAATATGGTCGAAAAGTGAGTTAAATATGGAAATCCGTACCTTTTGCTTAGGTACTAATATCCGCACCTGAGAAGAGTTATATATATATATAATTGGAGAAGATAAGTTGTAGAGCTTATGCATCATCATCATGAGATTGAGAAGTGGCTTGCCTGCACATGGGTGCTACTGAAGAGTCTATAAAGAGTTAAAGGCTATTGTTAAAAAGTAAAGAGAAGCTTCATTTCTGGATATAAAAGCTTGAGGGCCATGGCTGTGTCATTGTTTAAGGTCAACAAAGCAATCTGCTAAACCCCATTTATAATAATGTCACCAAGAACAGATCAGAGTTTTGAAATGGTTTATGCCAAATGCTCTGTTTAATAATGATATAAAACAACAATGAGTTTTCATTTCAGATAAAAAAACACAAGAAGCCAATATCAATTGAACAATTTCCTTTTCCATCTATTTCATTTGTCAAGATATTGGACAAAAAAGAAAACAGTTATGTCATGAAAGATTCATTACACACTAATAAGAAATTTTTGCTTACCCTTCACTTCTACTTCTACTTGTCCATCACTTTCTACATTCTAAAATCAGAGTTTGAAATGGTCCATGCCAATTCTGCTCTTTCTTTCTACTAATGTTAGAAAAAAAAAACAAAGAGTTTCTGTTTGAGTAGGAAAAAAAATAAAATAAAGTTAACATCCATTTTGCATTTTCATCAATTTAATTTGTCAAAATCGGACGAGGTCATCTCAAAGGAAAATGATGGATTTTTGGTCTATAGTCTAAACATGGACTTCTTAAAGGTGTTTCTCTTCGTCTCAACTACGATATTGTCGAATTTTGGAGTGTGTGTGACGTTGTTGGCACCAAGTTACATGCACTACTTGTAGATGCAAGTCGCGATGTTGTGGCTGTTGAAGCTGAGGCCATCGTGGTTGGTTAATCTGTCAGGGCTACTGAAGATCTGGGCCAGCACCCTACACCGATGGGAGTTTTTAACTCGATCTCACAAAAGCATATGTTTCCACAATCAAGAGGTATGATAGGTTGATGAGAAGAGAGGTTACCAATGGCCCTTCACGTCTCCCACCTGAAGGGTAAGTATTCGTTGTCGCCTTCAATGACAGCGTTGCCACAATTGAAGCCACCATCTGTTCCATCCGAACCATATATGACAACCACAAGTCACATCGAAAAAACAAGCCTCTGATGAGCAGCCAATACCAAATCCAGCAGCAAGAGTATGCAGAGTGACACCTTTGAGGCATCCCATTTTGAGTCATTGCCACCTATGAGCAACTTGAAGAAGACTTTATAGGTATCTAGATTTTTTTTAGATATAGTGTTTCCATTCACATATCTACATTTAGTATATAGATGTAGATCTCCTCAAATTTTGAAATGATTAACCATAAATTTCACTTTTTTTTTTCCTTTTCTTTTTCTTTTTATTACACAAGTGGTGATATTTTTCATCAAAAAGATATAATTGTCAATTGAAGGTGAATTGCTAAGGAAAAAGAGATGACCCTACTCTTACCCATACAAAAAATAATAATAATAATAAAAAGTTGTGTTTCAGTGGCACACCTGTAATTTGGTCATCCCAGTGGTGTCCTTTCTGTCAAATTTAAACCTTTCAGAAGTGAAAAAAAAAAAACTTAAAAGAAGAGAGTGCCTCTCACACGCTTTCGTCAACTTTGCCATTACTTAGTTTGTGCAACTTCTCTTTGAGTCTTTCCCTCTTCAACACAGAGAGAGAGAGAGAGAGTGGACTCAAAAATTCACCAAGTCCTTGCTTGCCTTGAAAAGACCACAACCCTTTTTCCCTATCCCACCCCATTACTTGACAACCCAAAATCTAGAATTCCAAACTTGGGGTGGTAGTGAGGTTACTTATTAGAGCAAAGCAGTGTGTTGGGTTGTTGGGAAATGAGGGATGTTTTCGTGGCTGGCAAGGATTGCGTGGACGTGTTGGAAGCCGGTGAGGAGATATGCCCGTATGAGTAAAGATGATATTCTTGATGACTCCTCCATTGAAGACCCTCTCGTTTGGTGCAGACCCCTTGACAAGCACGCCTACGGTGAATTCTCCTTCGCTGTCGTTCAGGCCAATGAGGTTCTCGAGGACCAGAGCCAAGTCGAGACCGGAAGGGATGCCACTTTTGTTGGAGTTTATGATGGACATGGCGGACCTGATGCCTCCAGATTCATTTCTGACCATCTCTTTGTCAATCTTATGAGTGAGAGCCGCTCTCTTGTTTGCTTTTTCTTGACAGGGATTTTGTGTGTTTTTCAGACCAGGATTGCCTTCACCTTCTTTTCAATGTGGGTTGTGTTGTTTGATGGTTTTTTTTTTTTATTGGGTTTAAAGCACAGGGTTTGGATTTTTGTGATCATCTTCATTTATGATTGAACCCCTCTCTTCTTCGCTTTTGGGATTTTTCTTCTTGGGATTGGTGGGGTGTTTGTGAACTGCCTCTGTGAATTTGTGTTTTCTTGAAAGCGGTTGTCTGGTTTCTTTACGTGTACTTGGTTTTTAAAGCAGAAATTGGTTTTTTTTTTTTTTTTTTTTCCTCTGATTTTTCTTCCATTCTCTGCATCCAAGACTGGCCCTTTGTCAGACATGTGTGTTTGTCTTGTTATGTGCTGTTGTTTGAGCAAGTTTAATTAGTTTATGTTGATTCATGTGGTGGATCTATTGGAAAGAGGAAGAGAGAATTGGTTCCATCATTCGAAGTAGAGTTATGTGGTGGATCTATTTTGTTGTGCATAGTTGGAGTAGATTTGAATGTTAAATTATGTGATTGGAAAAGAAAAAAACAAAAATTTGTTTGGTACTGCATAAGTATTTTGTGGTAAAAAAGAAAAGTTCAACTATTTTCTTTTCCTTCCACTCCAGACCATTTTAGCTATATCTGATTGTGGAAGGAGAAGAGAAATGCAGTTTCAGAATACATGCATTTGTTTTGTAAATTAAAATATAGCCCTCTGGAATTTCCCTATTGGACATTAGATGCTTTATTTTCTGTATTGTAGGCATCACCCTTTGATTTCTATTGTGATTGAAGTACTTTTGGATTTTTCAAATTGAAACTTATTTAACCGTGTTACAGGACATGCTCGAGAAAAGACAACCATATCTGAAGATATCCTTAGAAGTGCCTTTTCTGCTACCGAGGATGGGTTCCTTACTCTTGTGCGTAGGACTTGTGGAATAAAACCAGTGATTGCAGCAGAAGGTTCTTGTTGTCTGGTTGGAGTTATCTGGAGTGGGACTTTGTATGTTGCTAATCTAGGTGACTCGAGAGCTGTAATTGGTTCTTTAGGTAGATCAAATAAGATAGTTGCCGAACAGCTGAATAGGGAACACAATGCAAGTATGGAGGAGGTTAGACAAGAGCTCAGGTCATTGCATCCGAATGATTCACACATTGTAGTTATGAAGCAGGGAGTTTGGCGTATCAAAGGCATCATACAGGTTTACTACCTTTTTGTCTCTTTCAACTGATTGGCTTGTTTTGATCTAGTTGGTAACTTGTATATATGTGTGATGTTCTTTAATCTATTAGTATTGATACCTGCTTTCCTATTATTTATGCAGTCTGTAAAGTCATTTGATGTATGCTTTCTTCATCCTGCTGGAATGGATACCCAATTTCTAAAACGACTGCCATTGTGATATGTGACTTGAATTTTTCTTGATTGAAATGTTTTGTATGCTTAAGAATTGCAGTAGTATAACTATATTCACAATAGAAATTTGCACGTCCTCTCCAGGCATGTAAGCATGCTGACGAACACAAGTGCATGAAATAGCAGCTATGGTTTGCAATACATCATTTTTGTGTCAATTTGATGATGTTTCTCTTTTCCTGGGTCAAGTGAAATCAATGGTTATTGTGGCATCAATCATGTATCTTTGAGACTTTGCAGGAATATGCTTCATTATAGACCTATATAATGTTTAATATTTTGTTACTCCCTTAAACTACGTATGTAAACAAAATGTTAAGTGGATTCTGACACTGGATTCTCACATTCAGGTGTCTAGATCTATTGGCGATGCTTACTTGAAGAGGCCAGAATTTTCTCTTGATCCTTCATTTCCGAGATTCCAACTTTCTGAACCCCTCGGGCGGCCTGTGCTGTCAGCAGAACCATCTGTATGTACTAGAGTTCTACGACCTGAAGATAGATTTATAATATTTGCATCAGACGGTCTTTGGGAACACATGACTAATCAGGAAGCTGTGGAAATTGTGCATAATAATCCTCGACAAGTATGTAATTTTGTTTTTTGTTTCCTCTTATTGTCTCCCCATTCTTTTCCTTTTATTATTTAGATTTTAATAATGTTTTGTTCTCTTGTTTTTCATAAATGTTAGGGAATTGCAAAGAGACTTCTGAAAGTATGTCTTGGTGAGGCAGGTAGAAAAAGGGATATGACATATGACGACCTTAAGAAGGTTGAAAAGGGTGTCAGGAGGTACTTCCATGATGATATTACGATTGTTGTCATTTTTATAGATCATGATTTACTGGGGAAAACGCAACCTTTACCCGAGCTATCAGTAAGAGGGTTCATTGACACGGTTGGACCATCAAGTTTTAGCATCTTCAAGGATTGATACAAATGTGAAGTCTGGTTCGTAGAGTAAACAACACCCTGTAACTTTATAGCCTAGGTCTTGTTTTAGAAGACCAGGCTCATCAAGGCTCATCAAGTTTTTTTTTTTTTTCTTTATTCAACATTTCTCTTAACATTGGATTGTTTGTTTTTCCAGCTGTTCTTAACACCTTCTGAAAGCTTCTTTATATAAACTGATTTCTTTACATAAAACCATGCACCCTAGGCAAAGCTACGGGCAAGCTTCAAACTTTTTTGGAGTCTGTATACACCCAAAAGTTGTGCAATTTATTTGGTCTTAATAAATGTGTTCTTATTAAGCTTTTCAAGTACTAATAGTGTTGAGTGTGGATCTAGAGATTTATTGGTCATCTTTAGCATATGACCAAGTGAATTCTACTATGATGACTCAGATGGAGAACCAATTGTTTTTTTTTTTTACTTTGTCAAGGAGAATCTAAAAGCTTCCTAGGCCCAAGATAAGCATGTGAAATGCTCCAACTGTGCATTGCAGTACAGTGTCTGGCCACTTTGACAGCTTCGGGGTTCGAACCTAGGTTGGGGAGCACAGAAGTCAAGCTCGTTGATTTTCTGGCTCTCTGTTGTAGCTTGACACTGCTCCATGGATTTCTGCTTAGTGTGCTAAGCACATCTGTCAAAGTTGGCTTATACTCCAAGTTAATGACAAACCTTTCTAGCATGGTTGTCCACAAGTTGTCTGTGCTATGAAACAGATGGCAATCAAGATTCCAAATGGCACTGCATAGATTGAACAAGAATTTGGAATCTTCTTTATGTGTCTTATTGCAAATAATTTGGTTCTAGCAATTTGGAACATATTCAATCAACAATTTGTCTGTTACTTCAGTCCCTGTAAAGATAATATAGAGAAAGACTGTTTTAATATCTGAACAGCAAGAGTCATCAGACATGAAAGGTACTAATTCTCTTGAATCAGACAGAAAATAAACACAAGGAATAAATAATATTGAAGGGGATTTTTGATTCAACCAAACCAAATCAGTACCAATACATAATTTCTCTACAAAGCAGTAACAAAATAATTGAATATTGATCATATTTTGCTCGCCTCCATGCTCATGTCCCAACATAACAAACATAGAGAAATAAACATGAATGAAAATGTAAAATGAATAGGAAAAGAAATTCTGCAACCACTTAAATAGAAGCCTTTTTGTGATACAAAATCTGTTAAGTGTAAATTCTTTGTCCGCCTCTTGCTTCGCGCAATTAGAAGCATTTCCTGTGAACAATTGAGGGGCCAGACTCATCATACTCAGCCTTTGCAATCCACATCTGCACTCACAAAAAAGAATAACTTTCAAGTAAGCATTTTGAAAAATATGTGATGCTGTGATGTGATTCAGAGCTTATTTCATTCAGGAGGTGCTCACGACAGAAAGAATTATCGAATCAAATAAGAACCTAGAAAAATAAGCAAGAATTTTCTGCTATTTTCAATGAGCACATGTTCTCTACCAGTATCTATATTCTGTGCTTTCAAATCTAATTAAAGAGATAACAATGTTGATACTTAATACTCATGGGATTTCAAGTAAATTGTGCAATGGTGTGCCATGTGTAACATGTATCTGCAAACTAGGCGTTATAGTCATCTTACGGTGAGTTTTAACATATAGATGTACAAAAGACGTGGAAGGATGGAAGTTGAACAAGAAATGCATTAGTAGAGTGCCTAAGCAGATGTGCATTTGCACGCAGCACATTACCTGTTGGAAGGTGCTGAGGGATGCCAAAATGGAGCCTCCTATCCAGACACTGTATTTCCTCTCGGGCGGTGCTACGACCTTGATTTTCATGCTACTTGGAGCTAATGCTGTAATCTCTTTGCTCATCCTATCAGCAATTCCAGGGAACATAGTGGAGCCTCCGGAAAGAACAATGTTGCCATAGAGATCCTTCCTGATATCAACATCACACTTCATGATAGAGTTGTATGTGGTTTCATGGATACCAGCAGCTTCCATCCCGATCATGGATGGCTGGAAGAGGACTTCAGGGCATCGGAATCTTTCAGCACCAATCGTGATAACCTGCCCATCAGGTAATTCATAACTCTTCTCAACAGATGAGCTGGTCTTTGCTGTCTCTAGTTCTTGTTCATAGTCTAGAGCAATATAGGCTAATTTCTCCTTCATGTCTCTCACAATTTCCCGCTCAGCAGTAGTGGTGAAAGAGTAACCACGTTCAGTCAAGATTTTCATGAGGGCATCTGTAAGATCACGACCTGCCAGGTCCAAACGAAGGATGGCATGTGGGAGGGCATACCCTTCATATATCGGAACTGTGTGACTCACACCATCCCCAGAGTCAAGAACAATACCTGAACAGCAAAGCATTAGCATGGGAGTTTCATTGAGAGTAGAAAAGATAACTTCTTGAGCTTCAAGAATACACTGTACTTTGCAATAAGCATCTGGATCCTTAAGCTCAAATTATGACATAGATGATAAAGAGTTCTTTTTCCACTGAGCTAAATAATGAATGCATTTATGCAATAAAGGGAAATGGAACTGAAACATATATGGTAAACTTATTTGAGTGTGTTGCCCATCAGATAGCAATACATGAGAGAGAAGAGCTGAGGAACTGAAGATGAATTTGATTCTTCTCCCCCATCATAAGGACATGATCTAATAATGAGGTACATAATAATGAAGTGCATGAATTTATCATTGCTTATAATGTAGGAAAACATAAAATTTAAATTGAATTGGTCTCTGTCTTTATCCATCTTTCTTGTCCTATGAGATCCACTGGCATTGTTTTGGTTACAAGACATTTCCTATAAATGATAATAATATATCATGCATCTTACAAAGAAAACAGTTAATTACTCTATCAAATCGCTTACCAGTTGTACGTCCACTAGCATACAGGGAAAGGACGGCCTGGATTGCAACGTACATAGCAGGAGTGTTGAATGTCTCAAACATAATTTGAGTCATTTTCTCACGGTTGGCCTTGGGGTTAAGGGGTGCTTCTGTGAGGAGAACTGGATGCTCTTCTGGAGCCACACGGAGCTCATTGTAGAATGTGTGATGCCAGATCTTCTCCATATCATCCCAATTGCTAACAATACCATGCTCGATCGGGTATTTCAAAGTCAGAATACCTCTCTTCGATTGAGCCTCATCCCCCACATAGGCGTCCTTCTGTCCCATCCCAACCATCACACCCGTGTGGCGAGGGCGCCCTACAATGCTGGGAAACACAGCTCTTGGAGCATCATCTCCAGCAAATCCTGCCTGCACCACCAAATCAATCAAGATCAGCTTTTAAAATCCCTCTAGGAATAAGAAAAAAAAACCATTTTCCGATCACGTATCACGGGATCAATACCTTGACCATTCCGGTACCATTGTCACAAACAAGGGGCTGAATATCCTCGGATTCTGCCATTTTTTATTGTCTGCTGCCAAAAAAACACAACATTGCATCAAATTATAGTAAACAATTGTTCATCCCTCGGATCACATTCATATCTATGCATCTGATCCAGACTAAATGCTAAACATGCTTGTAACAATCTAATATATCTGTAATCCATGAGAGATTAACAAAACTAAAAAGCAAGCATATTATGCAGATCATCATTAAAACATAAAACCGAAGGAAATATGAATCCAATGCATTTATGAAACAAAACCGAAAACTGTGTATGTTTCTGGGATGATCGCGCAAAACCCCATCACCATTTTCAAGAATCGAACACAACAAACAGCTCAGATTCAAAGGAAAATAAATGAACGCCCAAAAAAAAAAAAAAAAGGGTGTACCTGTGAAAGGAAACGTAATAGTGTTTAGATGTGAGGGGAGAGAAGACAGGAGAGAATAGAATGTTTGGGTTGGGTACCCGCCCTCTGGTTTAAAAAACGGAAGCTTTCCGAAATGAAATTCAGCTTAAATGAACCCCAAATGCCGCGTCTTGGGATCCTGACCGTCTGTGGGAGCATCTCATCAACGGACCCCATGACGGGTCACGTTGATCGTGGAAACAGCTGGCTCACTTTCGGTCTCCGGTACTACGATGACTACTATGCCCCTACTATTTATCATATTGGCCCACTTGTCCTCTCTGTCTATGACAGAGGGCATATTAGGAAACACACCTATATTTTTTTTTTTTTACATCCTCTTTATTGGTCTTGATATCCCAAATACTTGGGATTTAATGAAAGACGCACTATCAATGTGTGGATTATTCTTCAAAAACGGACTGTTACAAATCTATGCCAAGTCCTGATTTTTTAATTTAACTTTTTTAACGATCGATAGGAAGTTCATTTGTTTTAGTGTATAGAATTTTTACAAATTATTTACAGTCATGTTCTTTAAGTAACTAATGTACTCATTGAGTTAATCTTGTTGCTTGCTTTTGATTTAGTTATATGAAGAACAAGTAGTAGTTATAGTTGTGATTTAAAGAAATTTTTAGACTATAGACTTACATTATAGGACATATCTAAAAACGAGTGATTACACATACTCTAACCATTACTACCTAATGGCTCGCTCATTGAACACATTTTTGCTATTTAGATTCTGAATTTCGAAAGCATTTACGAGTTCTTTTTTCTTTATCTTAGGTAAAAAGTTGTGGTGAACCAAGTTCGGTAATAATTTCATTAATTTGGTTTCCGAAAATGCCCTTTGTTATGTGGAGATGCCAAAGAAGGGCAGATCGGTCATGCAAAAATGGTAAATATAGATGGGGTTTTGTTAAAGTGAAGTGTGGGGGGTGGTGGAGGGGTGGGGCTGGGTGGTAGTAATCAATACATGAGAGTATGGGACGGTGCGAAAAAGAGCGAAAGCCAACGGGGCAAAACTGACTTGAGATGATGCCGGCGTGTTTTTCTCACGTGCGGTCACATCCCACACTTGTCCTTCTCCACGTTTCTTTCGAATTTTCCATTTGACCTAACTGAACTGGTCATCAACTCCAACTCCAACTCAACTTAAACTCCATCCTTCATCGACTAGTGTCGTGAAACCCATAACTGCCGGCCAACCTCCTTACAACGTGCTCACTCCTCATCTTCCAACTTAGACCCAGTCTTCTATATAACATTTTCTTCTGTTTAATAACTTGATCTCACAATCCTTGTAACATTATGTTTTTAGAGTAATGAGAGCTCGACTCGCTGCTTCAAACACGAGTGAAATTCAAGTTGTTAAAACTTCACGTCTAACATTATGATGATGATGGATGGGGAGGAGAAAGAGTCTGATTCTCCTAAAGAAATACAAGGTCCTTGAAGAATATGTCGTATTTCTTATCGAATTAATCATATTACAAATGCTACAAAGCTATTTGCACTTTGAGCTGTAGCATCCATCTTACACAGCAATTTTATTCGCATAATTATTGATGAATTTAAGATTTAAACCGAGATGAAAATCACAGAAAGACGAAAGAATATATTGTTACTTTGCTAGAGGCCTAAAGTGATCATACATGGTAAGACCCATTATTAAGAGAGCAATTGGGATCTAATTAGAGATCTTTATCCATGTGAACATCTTTCCTTTTAGGCCGGTCATCATGGCTAATTTGGTCCCTCATGTATGTGCTAAAAGAAACTCTTTTCTTCTCCATAATCCTTTTTTAAAGTATGGCCACCTAATTAGCTACTCAGTTTGCTATGTATTGAACCCATATAATTTCTGGGTGAGAGAGTTCATTAGACATGCTTCTCTGTTTAAAACTTGTGAGCCATGCTTTGTTTCCTTTCATAAAGTCATAATTCATGGGTCCTTATATTATCTAAACTTAAAAGTACCCAATGAAAAGTGTAGCTAAAGCAAAAATGGGGAACGTTCTTGAAATTAATAATGAACTGTATTACCAAAAGCATAACTAAATTCTGACCTGTAAAAGAAGAAAATAAATGATATGACATTCCAGTACACAAACTTTTCTAGTGATGCTAGAAATATTTCATCTTCTAATTTTTAATCTCTATGTATGTATATGTTAGTGATGTATAGTGTAGCTGTCTGTAGTGGACCTGGAATAGATACAACATTCCAGCATCTATTGATTACCGATGTGCCTCTCTCTTTTACTTGTGGCTATCCCAGTTCAATACCATTTGGCATAAAAGCTTACTTTTAAAATGGCAATGATGATTCGATTCAAGGCTTTACCAGTAACCTTCCATTGCTGTTTGGTCATAACTCATAATTGAAGTCATTAGCTGATCAAGGAAAGAACAGTAATTGTTAATCGATTAGGAAACAAACAATCACCAAAGGACTATATGCAATGATGTTGAGTTGTTTGTTCTATAGTTTGATTTAGACTCACCTGGGCACTCATCAGTGGAACTTTGTAGTCCTAATGCTTCACAGTTTCTGTCCCTCTCTGAAACTGATCTTTCCATGAAAAAACTTTCAAAAAACCAAGTAGATATCATTGGAACGACAACAGCTGCCACATTATCCATGCTGCCCTTGTCGAGTGCAGCATTCACGATGCAGTCGGCTAATGAGTATGAACACGGCGAGGAAGAGAACTCCGATCTCCTAGAATCATATCTCCGAGCTTCCCACAATAAATCACAAACATCCTGCAGACTCTGCTTCTCAAAAACTCCATCAGATGCAGCAACCAGATAGGTATCGTTTACAGTCAGGGGTTGCCAGTCGGTCAACTCTGGTGTAGATATAACGCCGAAACTGATGACAGTTGAGTGCAAAAATTGAATTGAGTAAACAACTTGAGACAATAAGTGTAATGGAACACTCCTAAGTAAATGAGAAGGGGCTCTTTCAAAAATACTACAGGATCAAAAGAGGAAATGATACTTTATTTCTTACCCTTACCTTTTGAAGGAAATATCGCCAATAGATCTGGAAATAGCCAGCTGACCATTTACTCGAGGCACACCACCCAATTCCACATAGCCACCAGCAGTTTCCACGCGGAATTTTTCATCATCTCTGTCTGGATGATGATCTCTCGTCAATTCCTTAACAGAAAGCTGCACCAACCCAGAGGAGGAGGAAGCCAATTCAAAGTTTTTCTTATAGTTTCCTAAGGGAGATGATATGGCACCATTACGCCTTTCCCGCCTGTATCTCAAATAAGCGGCTGCAATAAATATCCAAGCACAAGACAATAAATAAATGTTACCCAAAAAGTAATGTGCTTTAAAACAGTAAACAGCTCCATTCCGAGATTAAAACCCTTCTTACCTTTAGCCTCTGCAGGAGATTGAAATTTTTCTGAGCACAGAAAAGCCTTTGAGTCTCCAATATTGGCAACTAAAATATGACCATCAGCAAGTAATATAATCGAGGCTGTAGTACCAGATACAAGATTTTTCCAAGATGCTTCCTTCATAATTCAAATAGGAAAAACATTAACACAAAGGTAAAATGACACAACATCATGCTCAACTATTTGAACCACGCATAGAATCACCAAATTAATTAGAACATTTAACATACCATAGAAAATTTTGCATCAATATCATGAACTGCTCTCAACAATGCTTCTTTCAAAATATCAAAATGACGCGAATCATCAAACTTTGCTTTCAAAGAAGGATTAAACCTGAGAGAAATCATCATAAAACTCAACAACTTTTACCCCCAAAACCTTCTTTGACATGGCATTGAGGCAAAAACATATAGAAATGCACCTTGCAACATCCAATTGATACGATCGGAATACACCATTTGAAGTATAAAGTTCTCCACCAGTTTGCAATATTTCTGTTCTTGAATATTTATTCGATGCATCAGAATAATAAGGTGAATCAAGAAGAAAATAGGTATGCAAAACGAAATACTCCAATAAAAGCTTTGAGGCCATATCACTGGCTTCAGCACCATTATGCCCATCAAAAACAGCCACAATCCCAACTTTAACCTCCTTAATCCCTAATTCACCTGCTCAATCGCAATGTCAATTCAGTAATTTCTTAGCAATACTGCAAATTTGACCCAATTAATTAAGCCAAGAATTGAATGAAGCAAATAACCAGCCCCAAATTCATTACCAGGAAATGGAATACGAAGGTCGAGAGCGCAAAGAGCACGATCCTCGAGGCGGTTTCTCCGACCTCGACGCACGGCGGTCTGGCAACGCTGGAGGGAATCGGCGCGCTTCCAGCGAGGGCATTTTGGGGATTGGAAAACCGCGGGAGCACCGCCTTGTTCGTAAAGCGTCAAACACGTCGACGACGACTCGTCGTAAGAGGCTGCCGACGTCGTCGTAATTAGGGCTAGTATTAAGGAAAAACAGATTAGGCGAACTCCGGAGGAGCTGTCTTCTTCCATGGTGCTTTGGTAACTCATTTCGTGGAAACCAGGACTTCTGGTTAGCGCGGGAAATTGGTGGGTTGCGGGTGTGGTGGTTGAGAGAGGCGGCCCAATTAAGCCCACGATTGAAATCGGAAGTCCGGCTCGGCTCGGCTCGGTTCGGGTTCGGGTTTTAATTTGAATCGGTTGAGAATTGGTGAGGTCAAATTGGACTCCGTTACAAAGTATGACCTCCATCAGGCAATCGAGATTGACCGGATCTCCGACAGGTTTCTATATAATTTGTCAAATGTTTTCATGAGTGTAATTTTCGACAATGACCTTGGAATGCGTTACCTTTGACTCTCCTCCTCAGGATGCTATAGAGGCCTATCTAGCTGATATTGACCAAACGTCTAGGCCACAAAGATCCGAGAGCTCCCACAGAGACTCAAAGAGTAACATATTTCAATATTGAAATAGGCCACAACGTATTTCCAAAAAAAAAAAAAAAAAAAAAAAGGGGCATATAACAACCGAAAGTCAGTCGCTGCTTCAACTAATAATTGAATACAGTCGTGAATGATTTCTCTTCTGAGTACCGTGTCTCAAATTTCAGTTGAATTTGGGGAAGGGAGGCGAGACTAAGAATAGTCTTTATGATACTTGGCCATTCACTTTTGTCTTTTGGCAAGCTTAGATCGATGGCGGACGGTATTGATCAAGAGCTTGTGGACTTCGAAAGTCTGGTAATTCATCTATCTCTCTGTGTCTTTCTGCTTGTCTATCTGGATATATGAGTATGACTATCTATATATATGTATAATTTGAAGTTTTGAACTACAAAATGGATTTTCGATATGTATGTTACTTCAAAAAGGATCTAATTAAAGAGACACAAATGGCTTGCCGGGTTCTGCTCGTTATTTATTTGCTGGTAACTTGGAGTCCAAACCTACTAATTTCCCTGGGATCAGTAAAAAGAAAGCTTAGCCAACAGCATTTGGTCTAATGCTAATATTACTCTTTATTTTTTTCTAAAAGAAGATTATTCTTTATTATAAGTGGATGATTTGCATCAGATGATTCAGATCTATATGTTAATTACATACATATATAGAACAGTACTGATATATATGCCTATATGGTGGTGTTGGTACAATTCACTCTCTGTATGTGGTTTGTTTTCCTCATCTCCTGTTCCTTTTACATGAACAGCACGAAACCGTCAGCATTGGATCCTTTATACATAAACAGCCAGAGAGCGAGATAAGCTTTACCCAAAAGATGTATCGAAAGAAACTTAAGTGGACCACCGAAATCGAAGAAAAGCTCCACAATGTGCGGCCGTGGAACTTGGGCATCTACAGAGTTCCAAATAGACTTCGTCAAGTCAATGAGGATGCCTACAGTCCTCATGTTGTCTCCATCGGTCCTTTCCATCGACACAAGCCTAACCTAGTAGCCATGAGGGAGCACAAGTCGCGTTATGCGCTATATTTCTTTAAGCAAGCACAAGAAATTGCACAAAAACGAGCTCTAAGTTTCAGCTTTGGATCGCGCGAGTCTTCCGAATGCATGAGAGAGTGGGCGACTGCTATTTATGATTCGGACGCAGAGGTTCGTGGAAGCTACGCTGAAGATATGAGCAACATTGATCAGGAGGAACTAGCAGAAATAATGTTGGTCGATGGTTGCTTCTTATTAGAACTTTTCATCAGGTTTTACCTATACGTGCACGGGAAGTTAGAAGGCCCTGAATCTGATCCAATTCTAGAAAGTGCTTGGATGATTGCAGATCTACGGCACGATCTGGCATTGCTTGAAAACCAAATCCCCTTATTTATTATACATGATTTGTATGATGCTATCAGTGGTCATCAGATTCTTGTCGACAATGATTTGCCTCCGCCACATGGTCTTGCTCTTCATTTCTTTCAACCTGTGAGCCTCAAGGCAAGCATTGTAACAGAGTGGAGACATGAGCACAAGCATTTGCTGGATATCTTGCACAAGTTCTATTTCCTTCCGACTAAAACTACGGACTTGTCTATGAGGCTCAATATGGAATTGATCCCTGAGGAGCAGCGTCTTAGGGCAGTCCAAAAGAATAAAGTATGGGGATTCAATTATTGTGCCTCCGAACTTTTGGAATCTGGAGTCGAGTTTGGCATTGGCTCCAGCCAGGACCAGTTGCTAGACATAACTTTCCGTGAGGGAGTAATCAGAATTCCACCACTGTTTATCCACGAGACGACGAGTTCATTGTTGAGGAACCTGATTGCTTATGAGCAATGCAGTCTTAGTAGTACGCATGGCGTTACATCATATGCCTGCCTCATGAAGAGTCTCATCGATTCCTCGCGGGATAGCAATCTGCTTCAGGAGAAGGGGATAACAAAATATCACCACTGGATTGGAGGTGAAGATGAATATTTGACTCAAATATTCAGAAGTATACTAGATGAAGTTGTTGTCAAGGAATTCCATTTTAGAACCTTGTGCGATGAAGTGAATGAATACTGTACGTCCTGGTTTCATCTGAGAAAACTCAAAGTATTTCTGAGGGTGCGGATTCAAAGATATAGGAGGCTCCTTTTCAGCACTTATTTTTCTTCTCCATGGAGTTTCATATCATTCATGGCAGCGCTCACCATTCTCGTTCTCACATCTTTGCAGACATACTATTCCATGCACACAGCTCGTACTATCAATTAAGTATGCATCTGTTTCAAGTATCTCAATCACATATGCAACATTCCAGCATGTCTTGAGCATCCACAAGATCCATTACTACAACACTGTTTCATCAACAAAACGAAATAACACTTCAATACCATTTGGCAGAAAAGCTTACTGTAATAATGATAATCATGATTGGAGTTCAGGGCGTTACCAGTAAACTCCCATGAATTGAATTCATTAGCTGATCAAGGTATGAAAAGTAATTGTAACCGATTAGAAAACAAACATTAACCACCAAAGGACTGCTATATGCAATGATGTCGAGTTGTATGTTCTATAGTTTGATTTAGACTTACCTGAGCATTCATCAGTGGAGCTCTGTAGTCCTAATGCAGAAATATATGCTTCACAGCTTCTATCCCTCTCCAAATTAAACTGATCTTTCCATCAGAAAACTTTCAAAAAACCTAGTAGATATCAATGGAACGACAACAGCTGCCACATTATGCCCATTAAGAAGAAAATAGGTATGCAAAACGAAATACTCCAATAAAAGCTTTGAAGCCATATCACTTGCTTCAGCACCATTATGCCCATCAAAAACAGCCACAATCCCAACTTTAACCTCCCTAATTCACCTGCTCAATCGCGATGTCAATTCAGTAATTTCTTACCACTAATGCAAATTTGACCCAATTAAGCCTACAATTGAATGAATCCAAACCCTAATTAATAACCAGCCCCTAATTCATTACCAGGAAACGGAATGCAAAGGTCGAGAGCGCATAGAGCACGATCCTCGAGGTGGTTTCTCCGATCTCGACGCACGGTGGTGTGGCAACGCCGGAGGGAATCGTCAAGCTTCCAGCGAGGGCATTTTGGGGATTGGAAAACCGCGGGAGCACCGCATTGTCAAACAAGTCGACGACGACTCGTCGTAAGATGCTGCCGTCATCGTCGTAATTAGGGCTAGTATTAAGCAAAAACTGATTAGGCGAACTCCAGAGGAGCTGTCTTCTTCCATGGTGCTCTGGTACCATGCCGCCTCGTGAGATTCGTTATAAGCAAAATTGGGAAAGGAAGAAAATTAAGAGGGTTACTGTTTTGGGGTTTGGTAACTCATTTTATGGAGTGTACTAAAAGATGAGGTTTTGGGGATTGAACCAGGACTTCTGGTTAGCGCGGGAAATGGGTGGGTTGCGGGTGTGGTAGTTGAGAGAGGCGGCCCAATTAAGCCCACGATTGAAATCGGAAGTCTGGCTCGGCTCGGGTTCGAGTTCGGGTTTTATTCGAATTGGTGAGGTCAAATTGGACTCCGTGTGTGTATTTGGATCTCCTCTTTAAGAAGGTTTTTATATGGGGTTTTTTACTTCAACAGTGTCTGAACTCTTAGATGACTTTTAAAATGATACCTGTACTTTAAAAGTGATCAAGGTGACACATGAACTCAAGTTTTCTTATCAACGTCATACCTCCATCAAAATTCTGTTACGGCTGCGTTAAATATGAGCACGTGATGTCCATGTGACTGGAGTTTGAAGGATAAAATTGTCATTTGGCTCTAACTTATAATTAAAAAATGAAATAAAAAGGAAATTTGAAATTCTTCTAACTTGTCGGAAACACCAAAAAAAAAAAAAAAAAAAAAAAAAAAAAAAAGCAAACTTTCCTCTTCCTCGACTACACGAAGAAAACGATGACAAAGCCTCAACCTCTCAACCCCACCTCCTCCACCACCACCACCCAAACCCTAGACGACTACTCCTCCTCCGACTACACCACCATATCCCCGAAATCAACTTGAATCCCGATGATTGGATATTATCTCCCGCGAGTCTGCAGTATCGAACTTCTGAAACAACTGGCCCACTAACTCGAAGGCGACCTTTAAAATGGTTTCGAATCCGTTGAGCATGTTCTGTCCGATTCGGCTCATCCATCATTTTTTTGCTCTCATCCTTTTCGCTATGCACTTTTCAATTTCAACTCTCAAATAGCGGCGATCGAATTATGATTTCTGGAGAAGCTCAAAGCTGGAGGAGTTGTCCAGATTCAAAGATTGGGAATCGGAAATCGGGGATTTTGGGAATGACTTTGGTTTTGATATCAAATCTGATTTCAAAGAGCACGCCGCTCTGTCGTCGAGCACTCTTTGGGCACCAAAGTAAGAGCTGGAAATCCACCTGGCAGTCCGCCCCTATATCAACTATAGCCATTGCTCACCGTAATAATGAGATAACACTCCGATCAAGAACCATCTACCTAAAACCAACAGCCCAATCTGACCTTGCAACGCGGATTAGACAGATTTCAAATCAGAAATCGGTTGAAATCGTTCAAAATGGATTCCGAGTTCTGGACCTCCCGCCTCGCCACCGTGAAACTTCAGTACACGTTGCAGCACCATCACCAGAGCTCCGAGGTCGGCTGAGCATGGATGATTTCGAGGTGGAAGACGAGGTCCGACCCGACTTCCCTTGCCCCATATTGCTACGAGGACTTTGACATCGCGTCGTTGTGTTCGTACCTCGAGGACGAGCACCTGTGCGAATCTAGAGTCATCGTACGTGATTATAAGAGAGATGGTCAAACATGATAATTGAGGGAGGTTAGAGTGAGAGAGAGATTGCATTTGAAGAAGCCGGGAGGCTAAGACGCTAGAGGAAGAAGACGAGAGGTGGAGATGGTAGAAAAAAATTATTAAAAAAAAAAGTAAATACTGTTTAAGTAAATCCAGAATATGTGTCAGGCCCAAACTCTAGGTAACTTACTCTAGTTGTAATAGGGTTTATGTTAGAGATATTCTCCGAGATATTCGTAGATATCCAATCATTGTACGATTATGTTTCCATGTACAACTCTATCTGTCATGCTCGTGATTTTTAACACAAATAAAAATCGATATATAATCTCATAATTATACATGCGTGATGGTTCAGCCATCAATACAAATACCTGGAAAACTTTTTTTTTTCCTTTAAACCAAGTATATTACTGATGCCTTGAACCCACAATATCAATATATACTCGCTACACAGAGTTATATATTACACGAGTTTACAAATTAAATTGCCGCAACAACATAATAAGTAAATGCTCCTTAGAGCTTACTACAAGCTGAAGTCTTAATAACGGTAAAGTCACAAAATTGGCTTCCTACCGTAAAGCTGCGAGTACGCTACTTCAGTTTTCAGCCACGATTACCCTGACCTGCAGAATTAACCCTTACACCATTGAATAGTGCACCGGGTTGCCACACAACAAACCCGGTAAGCTTATGAAAGCTCGTATGAGTAACTCAAAACAACTCACACAAAATCACGGGATAAAACCCGCACAAATCACGAGATAAACCCACACGTTTAAATCAAGAAACAAATCACGAGATAAACTCACACAAATCACGAGATAAACTCACACAAATCACCGGATAAACCCACACGTTTCAATCAAAGAAACAACTCACACAAATCACGAGATAAACCCACATGTTTCAATCAAGAAACAAATCACGGCGGACAGACTAGAGCTCTAACTGATCGTATCCACTAAACCGACCAAAGGTGTGAATTCCCGATTTTTCCCACCCATGATCACATTTCGTGATCCACGATCCTCAACTCGTAAGTCTTTGGATCCACGGTATAAATACCAAAACATTAAAGGAGTCGCACTGGACCCAAAATGTTACACGAATCTAAAATGAAAGATTCCCCGTAATTGATCCCTATCAATTAGTCCCGGTACAAGACCCACATTTAAATAAACCACCCGCGAACTAAAATGTTCCACAATACATGCACAACACTTTTCAAAACAATAGAAATCAATCATTTCACAAAATATTGTTTCACGAAAAGTCACACCCCAAAACAATAAAATGAACGCACCCAAAATTATTGTTTTATCACAACAAATCCACCCACACATATATTTCACGTAAATATTTATATACATAGACATTCACTCAGGAATGCTACTAATACCAACTATAGTTTGCAGTTAACTAAATAACTCTCAAAACGATAAGGTAAACTCGTTTGTAAATGAACATTGTGAGATTACTCACCTCGAAATCCTGCTGCGTCTTCTAAACAGAACCGAACTAACACTCACACCAAGAACTCGTCCAAATCACCTTGAGAAGCACCTAATCACCAATGGTCTCAAATCAGTATACGAATCACCAAGTGATTAAAGTTCGAATCCCCAAATCGAACAACCCTGAAAGTAACGCCAATTGAGGCGAACCCTCATCCAAGACCACCCAAAGTCTTCGGAATGCTCTTATGATCGATGTGACAAAACCACAAGTCGATCAGATAGTCGGATCCTCACGGATCGATAACCAAAACTATCGAAATCACAAAAACCCTAACATTCTCATACGATCTCCAAAAATTACGTATTGTATATCGAAATGCTCATATCGACGAGTAGATCGAAATCAGGAACAGAAACTATCCCTGAGGTGGCCGGAAAACACCACCACAGTGGATGCGGCGCCGCCGGCCCAAAGTCGGAATTTGGCAAAACTTCCAACACAAAAGTTCTTCATCTCAACTCCAATTACAACTTTCATAACTACACCAACATCAAATTATAAACCAATCGATCTAATTTTACCTTAGAACAAATCGGGCCGATTGAAACCCTAGAATTTCAATTCCAAAATTCAACCTCCACACTTTGAATCGATGCAAGCCACCTTGGAGTCGAGATAAGCATCTACGTCCTTTGGGCTCCAAAAGCCCTCAAGAATCACCGACAAAGGTGGCCGGAATCTCCAGTTCCGACGAAGGCGATTTCAGCTCCGTCGCAGCTTCTTCTTGGCCTTGCTGATTCTCCTACGACTCGAATCGTGGAGAACTACTTCCACAGACTTGTAGTCTGTGTTCTAAAACTCGGCCGCCCAGGCCGTTTAGGCAGCACCTAGGCGCTGGGCGGTGAGTCTCCGCCGCGAGTAATGGAAAATCGGTGAAGGTGGGCGGGTTGGAATTAGACGGCCGCCTAGGCGGGCGACTAAGCTTTTGGGCGGGTGGGAAGGCTGCGCCTGGGCAGTGGCTGCAATATATATTCAAGATCGGGTCGAGCTCCGGGACGCTTTGCTCAGAAACCGGGTCTAGCTCCTGTTCTCCGTTGACGTCGACACCAAAAATAAAGTTGAGGTGATCAAGAAAAGATACTTCGGGATAGAGTGGTCAGCCGCGATTTCAAGGGCTTCAATGCAAAATGAATCGACAATCAAAGCCTTGAGCGGCGATTGTGAGAGTGTAATTTGGTAAGCACCAAGGGCAGTTAACAATATGAATTTCTATGCTGGACAAATCAACATGAGGGAGGTGCGGAGGTGGATGACGTGGGAAGCCCACCACTATCTTCTGCCACACTCACTCTGCTTTTTCTTTTTTCCCTTTGTTTAAATTAAATTAATCAATTAATATAACTATTTTCTTTCTCTTTTTGGCTAACGTGAAATGAGCTAGGCGAATTGTGTTGATGGGTTTATCCAATATCATATAAATCATATCATAGACGTGATAGAACTGACTTGAACTGATTATTGTGAGTATTTTTAATCAATTTTATTATTATTTAAGTAATTATATATTCTTATTTATATGATTATATGCTATAAAAATAAATTATAAATTAAAAAATACAAAACCGCCTAGGCGCCGCCTAGCCGCTAATCCATTAGCCACCGCCCGACTAACGCCTAGCGATTTTTCGAACCTTGGTTGTAGAGGAGATTGAGGCGAAGAAAGCCCAATTGGAATAGTGTCTTATGGTGGCCGGACGGCGAAGAAATCGGCCGGCGAAGGTAGAAGAGCAGCTCGGGCTCGGTAGAGAATAAAGAGAAGATTTTTCCGAAAAAGGAAAGTTGGAATTTATGAAATAATTTTCGGAAAAATCCCATATATACCAAAATGAAAACTTTTTCCGAGGGCCATAATTTCTTCATACGAACTCCGATTTCCACGTTCCACATATCCACGAACTCGTATCGATGCGTTCTACGACTTTCGTGAAGGAAGTTTTTAGAGAAACCCAATGAATAAAAAGTCAACATTTGCATCCCCCCTAAAACCATATTTTTCGAATAATAATTCGTCCGAAACACTCCCGCTCCGTCCACGAGCCACGAAACCATTTAATAACCACAAATTAGATTCCGGAAAATCCTCGAAAAATAATAATGAATTTCTGGGGTACTACAGCAGATTCTTCTAATCACACTTAATTGAAAAATGACAATTATGCCCTTACACTAATTAATATAATTACAATCATAACACTCTGATAAGAGAGTGGAGATAATTAAAACTAAAAGAAAAGAAAAGAAAAGAAAAGTTTAAAAAGGAAAAAACACACACTTGTTTATATATATATATATATATATATATATATATATATATATATATATATATATGTTATAAAAAAAAAAAAAAAAAAAGTAATAATAAAAAACCGCCTAGTCCCTGCCTAGGCGTCTGGGTGCTAGGCCCCGAGCTACCACCCGACTAGCGGCTAGCGTTTTTTAGAACCTTGGTCACACGTGTTAGAATTAACGGAGCCGTAACGGAATTTTGACGGAGGTATGACATTGATAAGAAAACTTGAGTCCAGGTATCACCTTGATCACTTTGAAAGTACATGTATCATTTTAAAAGTCCTCGAAGAGTTCAGACACTGTTGAAGTAAAAAACCCTTTCTATATTGTTGAATTTTTTCGTGCGTGCATTTGGATCTCCTCTTAAGGTGTGAGTTTTTGGGCAAAATGGAGCGTATTTGGAGTCCTAAGAGTGTTGTGATTAGTGATCGTGAGGATGACTTTTCTTGTCCACTTCGCTAGCTATGGATCTATGGGATGGTTATTGACACTATGATGGTGCGCTTATACCTATTGGGTCCATGATGGTGTGTTGGAGACTTAGAGGTTTGTCGTTTCCTCCAAGCTCTATTAGGGTTTAGATCTAACTTCACAAGTTTTCTCTAATCATTGTAATTTATCGATCCCTTCATCAAAAAATAAAAAAATATCTTGTTAATGACTAAATTATATATTATATTATATTATACTTATTCGGACATGTTATTAACTTATTATGGATATTCTTAAATCCTTGATGAGTCTGAGCTATATTTATCGTGAATACAACGTGACAGCAGATATTTTAGCAAAAAATAGTGTATACAGTGACTTTTGAATCATTTCATTACCTCTGAGTCTCCTTGAGGGAATGCTATTTAGACCTATATATCTAGCTTATATTGACGAAATCTCTAGGCCAAGAAAATAGGAGAGCTCCCATGTTTAGTTATTTATTTTGTTTTCTTACTTGCTTTCAGGCCTTTTGTAACCAAACAGAAAAAAGAAAAAGGAAAAGAGTGACATATTTCAATATTGAAATAGGCCATAACATTGCCATATACGTATGCAAGTCATATGAAAAAGAACAAATAGGGCATAACAACCGAGAGTCAATCATTTCTTATCCAAAAAAACCGAGTTTCAAATCATTGCTTCCACTAGCTAATAATTGAATTTAGTCGTCAATGATTAGTTTTCATAGTACCGTGTCTAGCCGTATTTATTATCATCCTGAGATTGTCATTTCTCAAAAGTCAGTTCAACTGGAGCAGGGAGGCGAGACTGAGAATAGTGTTTATGATACTTGGCCATTCACATTTGGCAAGCTTAGCTCGATGGCGGACGGTATTGAGGAGCTTGCGGACTACGAAAGTCTGGTAATTCATTTATTTTTCTGCTTCTCTATCTGGATATGAGTTTTTTTTTTTTTTCTCTTTTTTTAAAAGAGGATCAAGGATGAATATGACTATATGTACAATTTAAAGTTTTGAACTACCAAATGGATTTTCGATAAATATGTTACTTTCAAAAGGATCTAAAGAGACACAAATGGGTTGCCGGGTTCTTCTCGTTCTTTCTTTGCTGGTAAGATGGAGTACAAATTATACATATACTAAAAATACGGTTTTACTGACTGAAATTATAATCCTGCCTTTTTTTTTATAATTTTTTTTATGGGAGAACAATTCTGTTTTGTATTTGTAAATTTCTACAAATCATATTCTAAGTAGCGCTGATGTTTTTTAGATTATGAGTATTCATCTATTACATATGAAACTTGGAAAAAAAAAAAACCGCAGCATTGTGCGGGTCAATTTACTAGTCTACTAATAAACCTTGAGATCAGTTAAAAGAAAGCTTAGCCAGCAGCATTTGGTCTAATGCTAATTAACATTGCTCTTTATTATAGGTTGATGATTTGCATCAGATTTTTTTTTTTTTTTTGGTCGAAAAGTAATTATATATATATGCACGCCCTATGTATGTCGTTTGTTTTCCTCATCTCCTGTCCCTTTTACATGAATAGCACGAAACCAAGATCAGCATTGGATCCCTTATACATAAACAGCCAGACAGAGAGATGAGCTTTACCCAAAAGATGTATCGAAAGAAACTTAAATGGACCACGGAAATCGAAGAAAAGCTCCACAATGTGCGGCCGTGGAACTTGAGCATCTACAGAGTTCCAAATAGACTTCGTCAAGTCCATGAGGACGCCTACAGCCCTCATGTTGTCTCCATCGGCCCTTTCCATCGACACAAGCCTAACCTAGTAGCTATGAGAGAGCACAAGTTGCGTTATGCGCTATACTTCTTTAAGCGAGCAAAAGAAATAGCACAAAAACCAGCTCTAAGAGGTTTCAGCTTTGAATCGGGCGAGTCTTCCGAATGCATGAGAGAGTGGGCGACTGCTATTTATGATTCGGACGCAGAGGTTCGTGGAAGCTACGCTGAAGATATCAGCAACATTGATCAGGAGGAACTAGCAGAAATAATGTTGGTCGATGGTTGCTTCTTATTGGAACTTTTCATCAGGTTTTACCTATACGTGCGCGGGAAGTTAGAAGGCCCTGAATCTGATCCAATTCTAGAAAGTGCTTGGATGATTGCAGATCTACGGCACGATCTGGCATTGCTTGAGAACCAAATCCCCTTTTGTATTATACTTGATTTGTATGATGCTATTAGTGGTCATCAGATACTTGTCGACAATGAGTTGCCTCCACCACATGGTCTTGCTCTTCACTTCTTTCAACCTGTGAGCCTCAAGGAAAGCATAGTAACAGAGTGGATACCCGAGTACAAGCATTTGCTGGATATCTTGCACAAGTTCTATTTCCTCCCAACTAAAACTACCGACTTGTCTATGAGGCTCAATATGGAATTGATCCCTGAGGAGCAGCGTCTTAGGGCAGTCCAAAAGAATAAAGTATGGGGATTCAATTATTGTGCCTCCGAACTTTTGGAGTCTGGAGTCGAGTTTGACATTGGCTCCAGCCAGGACCAGTTGCTGGACATAACTTTCCGTGAGGGAGTAATCAGAATTCCACCACTGTTTATTCACGAGACAACGAGTTCATTGCTGAGGAACCTGATTGCTTATGAGCAATGCAGTCTTAGTAGTACGCATGGCGTTACATCACATGCCTGCCTCATGAAGAGTCTCATTGGTTCTTCACGGGATAGCAATCTGCTTCGGGAGAAGGGGATAATCAAATATAACCATTGGAATGGAGATGAAGAGGAATATTTGACTCAAATATTCAAAGGTATACTAGATGAAGTTGTTGTCAAGGAATTCCATTTTAGAACCTTGTGCGGTGAAGTGAATGAGTACTGTACATCCTGGTTTCATCTGAGAAAACTCAAAGTATTTCTGAGGGTGCGGATTCAAAGATATATGAGGCTTCTTTTCAGCACTTATTTTTCTTCTCCTTGGAGTTTCATATCATTCATGGCAGCGCTCACTATTCTCATTCTCACATTTTTGCAGACATACTATTCCATGCACACAGCTCGTACTATTAATTAAGTATTTATGTATCTGTTTTGTTAGTATAGATTTTATTGTATATTGGCATTCCTAATACAAAACCTAGAGTCTTAGGTCTAAGTTAGAAGTGTGCCAATCATTGGAGTGAAGATCTAGTCGAATGAAAAGAAAAAGACTCAATGCTTCAGTTGACTCCTCAAGGTACTTCACAGGTAATTGCATATGCATCTCATACGTTTTGTGTCTTTATGCATACTGGGATTGATGCATGTGTTGCAATCCCGGTTAGGTCAGAATATGTGAGTTGGTCTGTGTTCGATTTCTTTAGTTAGGAGATCTTTTGTGCATTATTGCTGTCAGTCATTAAGTTGTAAAAGGATATTTATTCTACATGATTTGTTCAGTTAAGTCTATCTTTTTCATTGGGGATAAAATCATGTTTATTTGTAGAATATCTTTTTAGGATATGTCCCTTCCATATAAGGAGTCAATTAGGTTTTGGTGTCTTTATTGTCCAAAGTTTTAGGGGGAGTCTGCATATTATAAACAGCAATAAAATGCGTTCATTGGGCTTGCCTTTGATGGGAAAAAGATTGTATTCATCCATTGTGATTTAGAAAAAGGCTTCATTCATCTTTGAATAGTGATGTGCTTCAAATCGTATCAGTAATCTACTTGTTCCATGTTAAAGTAGATTGGTGAGTCAAACACTTTTTCATTTATCAATCATATACTGCATATCAAGTACTCTCGAGGTCAGTTGGAGTTGTTGATGTGCAAAGAAGGTTGAAGGTCGAGGTCAGTACCTGTCAATCCTACCAGTGAGAGCAGTTCATTAGTGGAGAAGATTTACGAAGACGTGATCATACATCCTTCAAGAATGTGTCTAGTAAGTATAGCCGAGGTCAGTGCTATTGGTTGTTTGTAAGAGAACTCGTATCTTTCCATTAAGTGAATTGGTTTTCACTAGGGCTTTAGAGAGTTAAGGCCCCGCAGTTGTTTTCCTCATTTTGAGGTTTTTACTGCGCAAACAATTCTGGTGTCTCTTGATTGCTGTGTGATTGTGTTTACCTTTCTTTTATGCACTTTATCTACACTGCTATATTCAGGGATTCATATCTGTGTTTCAATCCTTTAACGTTTCTTGCTGGAGTTTTTTGTATTAAGAAAAAGTTGTGGTTTCTGTAGGGAAAGCCTATTTACCCCCCTCTAGGCTTTTTAGTTTCATCCCAATATTTTCAATTGGCATCAGAGCGGGTTACTAAGGTTTCTTAGTAAGATTCGTGGGAGGGATGGAACGAGATCGAGCCTTGGGTTCAATCAACAGTCCACCTTGGTTTGATGGGGAAGATTATTCCCAATGGAAAATTATGATGAGAGCATTTTTGTACTCTCAAGATGAAAATATGTGGAAGATTGTTGAGACAGGGTGGGTTCATCCAACCAAACCTGAAAATTCTAAGGCTATTGAGTCTTCGGGGGCCAAAATGATTCCTAAACCAAGGGAAGAGTGGAGTACGGAAGAGGTCCGTGATTGTAATCATGATTTTAAGGCTAGGAATAGTTTATTCACTGCCTTATCAAAAAAGGAAAGGGTTAGGATTAGTCATTGTGAGACTGCCAAGAAAGCTTGGGATCTTCTCCAGGTTACTTATGAGGGCAATAAGAGAGTTAGAGCACAAAAGCTTCAGAGGTTGGTCCTAGAATTTGAGAACATGACAATGGGGAACGATGAGTCAGTTGATGACTTTCATGCTAGACTTATCAATGTGACAAGTCAGTGTCATAGCTTAGGTGACCCGTTTGAAGAACATCGTATTGTTAAGAAGTTCCTTAGATCTCTTCCACCTAGCTTTCAGTCCAAGCAAACAGCCATAGAGGAAGCTCAGGATATTGACACCTATTCTCTAGATGAACTTGTAGGCAATCTCAAAACGTTTGAGATGAGAATTAAACCAGAAAAAAATGTGAAAAATATAGCATTTAACTCTGTCAAAAAGGAAGAAGATGTTGAGGTTAGCACTGAAGATTTGGATTACTTGACAAAACAGTTCAAGAAATTCTTTAAGTCTAGGAACTCCTCTGGTCAAGGGTCAAAAAGTGTTTCTGAGTCTAATTCAAAACAAGGTCAAGCTTCTGACAACTCCTATGGGAGGAACTCCAAAAATAGTAAATATCCCCAAAAGAAAAACTTTAGTGAAAAACCTAAATGTTTTGAGTGTGGTGGGATTGGTCATTTAGCGATTGATTGTGGAAACAAAAGGTACAACTCACGTGTGGGTAAAGCCTTAAGGTCCACTTGGAGTGATAGTGAGTCTGATACTCACTCTGAAAATGAAGAAGAGAACATTGCACTTACCTCAACTCTTCATAATGAATCATCTGATGAATCAGACGATGAGGAGCATTCAGATGAAGCGATGAATGGTAAGTACAAGGAGCTTTATGAAGCCTCAAGACAAATCCTTAAGAAAAATGAAAAATTGAGTGAAGAGATTGTTTTGATTAAGAGAGAGAAAACGGAGGTTGAAGAGAGATTGGAGTCTAGTGTCAAAAAATGGGAGGTTGAAAGGTCTGACTTCGTTAGTCAAATCAAGGTTTTAGAAGAAAATTTGAATGCTCAGGCCACTCTTGCTGGCTCACTTGCTTCTGAAAAATTAAGCCTTGAACTTGAGTTGAAAGAGTCTCAGCAAAAGTTTTCTAAATTCTCAATTGGGTCAGACAAAGTGTCTAGAATGATTGGGATGGGAAAATCTGAAGGTGACAAAAAGGGCATAGGTTTTAGTTCTGGTGAGAGCTCTAAATCTTTGAAATTTGTGAAGAGTTCAGGTTTCCTTCAACCTGAAAATGTCAATGATAGAAGAGGCAGAGAGTTCAGTTCTAGTGAGCATGATAGACATTCAGGTTTAGCAAAGAATTATGTTCTTCCTCAACTTGGATATCATTCTTTGTCTAGAAAGTTCACCCCTATTTGTCACCATTGTGGAACTCCAGGTCACATCAGACCTAAGTGTAACTATCTTCGGAGAAATGCACAAAGGGTCTAGACACCTAGAAAGAGTAATCAAAACCTCTCTCTGCAGACAAAGTTGAAAGAACACTTGAGAGAAATTGGCAGGATTGCTCACTTGGTTTCAATCCCAGCGTCCTGTATGCCTCAGATGAAACAAATTTGGAAAAGAAAAGAATCTCATCACCCTACGTTTTCTCGTACAGGTGATTGAACTTCCCTCTGTGTTTTTGCATAGGTAACATGTTCTATTTTAGTGTCCATGTAGTGTAGATGCATAAGTAAGTGATTTGCTGTTTATTTTTTAGGATTGCATATAGGACTTCAATCCTGAACAGGACTACATCAGTCTAAATGCTTTGTTATTTTTTTTTCAGGATTTTTCATGTCTTTTAAGTTTTGTTTTTCTTAAAGAGTCTTTTCTAGCTGGCATGAGTTGTATGCATTCTATTTTTGAAAAAAAAAAAGAAAAGGTGTTATGTTCATTAGTTCATCTTGCATTCTTTTTTACTTTTTCTTGCATATTGCATTCGCATAGGGGGAGCTTGGTTCAAAGAAGTTTTAATGTTTCAATGATGTATAATCCGCTGCACAATCTTGTTTGGTTATCCTTGTTTGATGGTCACTTGCTTGATGAAATTGGTTGCCATGATGTATTTTGTTGATCAATATTCATTGCTAACTAATTAGTTTTGTGTATCTTGGCTATGCTAATCTATACCATACTATGCTTCATGGGTGTTTTGTTTGTGAGTGTTAAAGTGATGCAGGTCCAACAAATGATAAATGAGACACTCAACTTGTAGATTAATCGGTCTCATGACCTTGTGAAGAAATCGATGATGAACAAGAGTTATAGAAATCAAGATCAAGAATGCCAGATAAGGGGACATGAAGAGGTCATAGATTACGTGGTTATGAACAATTGGAGCAATGAGAGATTTTGGAGGAAGCAAATGGTCAAAGTTTATATGGTCATCCTCCAGGGAAGTAAACTATCTTATCATCTTGTGTGATAATCTGAGTCTCATTAATATAATGATATCTCTAAGAATCCAGTTCAACATTCTTGCATAAAGCACATTGATATGAGAAAACATTTTATTTGTGACATGATTGAGAGATATTTTCTGGAACTTGTGTTCGTGCCTTCCGAACATCAATTGATTGATCTTTCTACAAACCTTTAGACAATGCTCGTGTTGAGTCACCTAGAAATGCTATTGGAGTGTGTTCTCAGGACTGATAGTCTGATACTCTCCCTCAATAGGTTCATCTGCATTTATAGCTTCTGCATGTTCATTGTGTGCCTTCATTTAGATTAGATGAAAAAAAAAAAAAAAATAGTTTCAGCATAATGCAATTGTCTCTACTAGGATTGCATGTGAGATTTCAATCCTGAAGTGCTTGGTGGAAAATTGATCTTAGATTGAGATCGTTGATTCTTGCTCTCCTTTTCGATCGTGGGTCCGGGTTGTAGGGCACTATATGTTCTTCTTTCTACCTTGGGTATTTAGTCAAAGATTAAGGCTAGCTCATTCTTCCAAACTTTGCTATATTCACTTGCACACTTAAGTCTTTTGTGGGGGTAACAACTTGTTCTACGTGATCTGGGATTAGTCCTTCACAAACTATGCTCTTTTTGGTATTCGTAATTCTATGCTCCTTTGAAAAATATATATATATATATATATATATATATATATATATATATATATATATATATATATATATATATATATTCATTGCAATATGGAGCTTGGCCAGGCTATTTCTAAAGTAAACAGGCCTCGGTCGTGACGAACGATATGAGGATTGGGAAGAAACAGGAATGGCTTGGTCTCCCGGTGGTTTATCTTGTTGCTTTTAAACGACTCGAGTTGATGTGTCCTTTGGAGTGTCCTTGTTACACTTAGTGCCCTAAAACCAACTGGTTTGGGAGCCACTGACATAAGGCTCACTATATGAGTCGCAGCACAAAAAGAAAAAGAAAAAAATGTGTCTCTGAATAATGTGTGGAAGGCTTCAAAAGAAAATATATGTACCCACACGGTGATATAAGGAGGACTTGAGGAAAGAAGAGTAGTGTTTGCTGTTGAACCCTAATTCTGGTTGATCCTAGTTTAAGTTGAAGCCCCATATTGACTTCTGTTCACTTTTCCACAAAGTTAAGAGATGCTTTGGCCCAAGTCTGTGTCTAAATGCTTGTTGTTCAAGATTACTGTGTAGTGTTACTTATGCTTGGGTCATTGTTGTCTTTGAGAAGTCATCGAATCACTTTCTCTAAATGCTTTGCTTTTTCTTTTCCTTTCACTTCTGCGACTAATCTCACCTCATTGTGTGTTATCATGATCATGATCTTTTTTTTTATTCATTCTGTCTAGATGAATCGATTACGGGGGAGTATGAGTACTACTTGTTAATTTTCACGTTTCTGGGTGATTCAAAATGAGTGTTGGATGAATGTTGATTGCATCTATATATGAATTGGGAGTTTTGGTACGGTTTCATGCCTCTTAATCAACATGTTCAGGTTTCTTATGGCATCGTTCTCTCATGCGATAGTATTGAATACGGTTCTTGTGGTTTATAGCTCAGAGTTTACCATCTATTGTTCATAGTCTTTCGCTGCATGAGGTGATGGTAATTCTATCTTGTTGGTGCCCTTTGTCATTCCTAGACAAAAAGGGGGAGAAGTTGGGCTAATTCTATGTGTTACATGCTTTTCACTGGTTTGTTTGTTAAAAGTGTTTCAGGAATGATCAATGATGAATTGCATTGAAGAACATCAGTGGTGGATTGGATTGAAGTAGGAAGAGCATAGTTCAAGAGAGTTATTGTTGTCTCTTTGATGTGAGGTCTTTGACAATTGGTGGTTTGTATTAGTGTTTTGTATAGGAATGCCAAAGGGGGAGATTGTTAGTATAGATTTTATTGTATATTGGCATTCCTAATACAAAACCTAGAGTCTTAGGTCTAAGTTAGAAGTGTGCCAATCATTGGAGTGAAGATCTAGTCGAATGAAAAGAAAAAGACTCAATGCTTCAGTTGACTCCTCAAGGTACTTCACAGGTAATTGCATATGCATCTCATACGTTTTGTGTCTTTATGCATACTGGGATTGATGCATGTGTTGCAATCCCGGTTAGGTCAGAATATGTGAGTTGGTCTGTGTTCGATTTCTTTAGTTAGGAGATCTTTTGTGCATTATTGCTGTCAGTCATTAAGTTGTAAAAGGATATTTATTCTACATGATTTGTTCAGTTAAGTCTATCTTTTTCATTGGGGATAAAATCATGTTTATTTGTAGAATATCTTTTTAGGATATGTCCCTTCCATATAAGGAGTCAATTAGGTTTTGGTGTCTTTATTGTCCAAAGTTTTAGGGGGAGTCTGCATATTATAAACAGCAATAAAATGCGTTCATTGGGCTTGCCTTTGATGGGAAAAAGATTGTATTCATCCATTGTGATTTAGAAAAAGGCTTCATTCATCTTTGAATAGTGATGTGCTTCAAATCGTATCAGTAATCTACTTGTTCCATGTTAAAGTAGATTGGTGAGTCAAACACTTTTTCATTTATCAATCATATACTGCATATCAAGTACTCTCGAGGTCAGTTGGAGTTGTTGATGTGCAAAGAAGGTTGAAGGTCGAGGTCAGTACCTGTCAATCCTACCAGTGAGAGCAGTTCATTAGTGGAGAAGATTTACGAAGACGTGATCATACATCCTTCAAGAATGTGTCTAGTAAGTATAGCCGAGGTCAGTGCTATTGGTTGTTTGTAAGAGAACTCGTATCTTTCCATTAAGTGAATTGGTTTTCACTAGGGCTTTAGAGAGTTAAGGCCCCGCAGTTGTTTTCCTCATTTTGAGGTTTTTACTGAGCAAACAATTCTGGTGTCTCTTGATCGCTGTGTGATTGTGTTTACCTTTCTTTTATGCACTTTATCTACACTGCTATATTCAGGGATTCATATCTGTGTTTCAATCCTTTAACGTTTCTTGCTGGAGTTTTTTGTATTAAGAAAAAGTTGTGGTTTCTGTAGGGAAAGCCTATTTACCCCCCTCTAGGCTTTTTAGTTTCATCCCAATATTTTCAATTTCAAACATATCGATCATATATGATCATCAATGTGCAACATTCCAGCAGGTCTTGATCATCCACAAGATCCATTATTACAACACTGTTTCATGACTTCATCGATCAACAAAACCAAATTCCACTTCCATACCATTTGGCAGAAAAGCTTACTGTTATAATGATAATCATGGTTTGAGTTCAGGGCGTTACCAGTAAACTCCCATGAATTGAAGTCATTAGCTGATCAAGGTACGAAAAGTAATTGTAACCGATTAAGAGACAAACATTAACCACCAAAGGACTGCTATATGCAATGATGTTGAGTTGTATGTTCTATAGTTTGACTTAGACTCACCTGAGCATTCATCAGTGGAGCTCTGTAGTCCTAATTAATGCTTCACAGCTTCTATCCCTCTCCAAAACTGATCTTTCCATCAGAAAACTTTCAAAAAACCAAGTAGATAACAATGGAACTACAACAGCTGCCACATTATTCATACTACCCTTTTCAAGTGCAGTATTCAGTATTCACAATGCAGTCGGCTAATGAGTGCAAAAATTGAATTGAGTAAACAATTTGAGACTAGAAGTGTAATTGAACACACCTAACTAAATGAGAAGAGCTTCTTTCAATAGTACTACAGGATCAATTGAGGAAATCATTCTTTCATTTGAACCTCATGTTTTGAAGGAAATATCGCCGATAGATTGGACACACACGGCGATAAGCTTCATCTCTGTAGCGGTCCGCTGTTCGGTTAAACCCTTAAGCCTCAAAATGCCGCCGTCTGGTATCGCCTATTAACAAGTTCTTTTGGTGCACCATTTACAGTTAGGTTTCCGAAACTCATGGCAGCAGACTACAGCGAACTCCATCGAACAAAGTAAGCCTCATCCTTTTCCAAGCTTTCTATTTCAACTTAGATTTTCACTTTTCAGACGCTCTGTATTTGAAAGTTAATAGCTTTCTCGGCTTATTGATGTAATTGGGTTACTTGGTTTTTTTTTTTTTGCTCGGTGAATTAATCGTTTTCATGTTTGGCTTATTTGGTACTTATGCTAATTCTATAGTAGGAAGCTCAGAAGCTGTTGAAAATTGAAAAGTTGGGGGAGTAATTATGGTTGCTAACTTGCTATTGGGTCTGCAGCATTGCCATTGAGACGATCTGGAAGCTCGATGGAGGACAACGGGTCGTATAAACGGGGTAGGAAGAAAATGGGTACGTGTAGAAAGCCTGAAAAGAAAGGTCAAGGTCGGTCCTTTGATGCTTTTTTTTTTGAGAAAATGAGATAACTTCATTCAATTATCATTGGCCAGAAGGCTCGTACATCCAATACTGTCTTACACCAAATTCATAAATGGTCTAAGCTATCAGACAAAGGACAGGTGACCTTCACTGCTAAACACATGCGCTCACTTAGTGAGCCTACATACAAGAGATCAAATCCTCACTACAAACCTCTCTTTGAAAAGTAAACCTAGTCGCCTAGAGACCTCAATTGGTGTACAACTAGAGAGAACTAAGAAGCAAATAGAAAAGAACTTAATTTCAAGTACTAGGCAAGGAGACCCGGGAACCAAAAGCTTCCCTTTGCCCTTATCTCGAGAATCCTCCGTTGTTACTACTCAAGAGGATTTGCTAGAGGCACGAAAGTGCGTAGTTCCCTAACAAATAGAGAGTAATTCTAACCTAGGGTTCCCAAAATTAAACTAAACTAGAAAAAGAAAAAACACAAGGCAGGGCCCAAAAAGGAACCTTAACCCAAACTTCAGCCCAAAAAGGCCCACAGCCAGTGCCCAAGCCCAGAAGGGCAGACCAGAAGGTGGGCCGTACCCAACCCTCCCGGCCCAAGCCGCAGACTGCCTCGCCGCGCCTCCACCTCCGCCTCCTCTGCCTGAGACGAAACCAAAGTCCGATCACCGTCAACCAACCAAAACCCAGCCGGCCGACCACCACCAGACGTCGCCTCCGCCCCTGCAAGGACCCAGCCTACTCCGAACCCCATCCCATCGCCACGAAGCATCCACCACCTGCAACCGGGAGAGAGGAGATAGAACACCCACCGATCTCAACCTCCGAGTCGGAAGCACACCTCCGAACTAGACTACCCGTCCGGCCACCCCCAACGTGCACCGGCTAGGCCAGAAGCCGTCGCCGACGCCGGAGCGCAGCCGGACAGGCACATGTGCAGCCAACGGCGTTCTAGAGAGGGGGGTTCCTCTAGGGTTTCTAGAGAGTGGTTGTGGGATAACCTATAGTCGGTCCTTTGATGCTTGTTTATATAGAATACTGTTAAATCCTAATGAAAGATGGAAAGTCTTGATGAGAAAAGGAGTCTCTTTCCTTATTAACCGAGGTTTCCTAGTGGAATATAGATCATTATATATAAATATTGATGTGCCCAACTATTTTGTTTAAAATTCAGCGTAGAATTTTTGAGCATGCAAAATTAGGGTTTCTGACACATACGTGAGATTTTGGCGATGCGAGGCAAAATTAGGGAATCGACAAAAGTTAAAAGATACTGGCCTGGAAAAGCCCCAGAGTGGGCAAACGATCGTGATACCTGCTCCTCCGACGAAGAAGGGGTTACCATCTTGTACAAATCCTTCCCAACTCGTGATGATGATCCTAGACTACGACGTTTGGCCGAGAGGAGGAGTGTAAAGAGGCGCACCCGCCGTGCCGAGATTGTTGACACAACTGAAGAGGAGGAGGAGGAGGAAGAAGAAGAGGACGCAGAGACTTTGGAGGAAAGAAGAAGAAGGATTAAGGAGAGGTTGCTTCGTCAGAGGGAGCAGGAACAACAACAAGAGGAGTTTAAGACTGATGACTACTCCACGGAAGACGAATCCGATGAGGACTACTCAGAAGAAGAAGAAGAAGAGGATGAGATTGCTGGTGAAGTAGTTACGGTGAAGCCTGTATTTTTGTCCAAGTCCACAAGAGACACGATATTTGAACGTAAGAGACTTGAGGAGGCCGAAGAGCAGGCCCTGGAAGCGAGGAGAAGGGAGCTGGAGGAGAGGAAGAAAGAGACAAGGAGAATGGTGCTTGAAGAGATTCGGAAAGACGAAGAGATTCATAAGGGTTTGATGAATCAGGATTCGGAAAATGATGATGTTGACACTGACAATGATCCTGAGGAGGATACTAAAGCAGCTTGGAAGGCAAGAGAGAGGGCCAGGCTCAAGAAGGAGAGGGCAGCAAGGGAAGTAGTCATTTTGAAGGAGATAGAGAAGATGAATGATCAAGAGAGGAGGGAGTACTGGGAGAGGAAGAATCCTCCCTCACCTCCTGCGCCACAGCCCCGAAAGAGGAAGCTTAAGTTCATGCAGAGAGATCACCACAGGGGAGCTTTCTTCCGTTCGGACTCTGATGATGAAGATGGCGTTTTAGGAAGAGATTATTCTGCCCCAGCCGGAGAGGATAAGATGGATAAAACAAGACTGCCCAAGGTGATGCAGGTCAAGAATTTCGGGCGTAGGGGAAGGGCTAAATGGACTCATCTTGTCAATGAGGATACTACTGATTGGAACAGCCCGTGGATGTGGAATGATCGTCAAAGGTCAAGGTATAACGTGAAAATGGCAGCCATGAATGCACCAATAGCAAGACCAAAAGGAAACAAGAGATTGAGGTTCTCTGTGAAGGAAGATGAACTTTAATGTGTGGTTGCCATTCTCTTTATTGGAATTTATGTAGTAGGGGTGGATTTGATCATTTAAGTATCCTGTGAGGCTAATTTCCTTGCTGGCAGAGTTGTCCGCTTTGGCTAGCTCTTTCAAGCTTCGCTCACTCAGCCTATATGAGGTTGCTATTTTTCATTATATATAGCTACAATTTCGATCCCTAAATAAAGAATGAATGTTTGGTTAGTTTTTGAACTTCTGTTACGAATATCTTCCATTCTAGTAAGCTTGTAGTGGATCAATTCGTGCAGGGAAGCTGCCTGATGCTAAAGATTTATAGGTGAGCTCTTAGATTTTTATATATATAATTATATATATTCTCTGTATAGCATGCAAGTTAATGACAAAAATACACGTAATACAATTAGGTTCTGCATTTTCTGTTCAATCGCTCTGCAGTTTACAGGTTTTGGTTACTTTCAGCTGATTATCATAGAAAACACCCTGAATTGGTGTTAGTAGATGATCTTGTGAATCGTCTCTATTGAACCAAAAGAAGACCCTAAAATTATTAATTGTTTCTTGGTTGTGCTTTTAGAAGTGTCAGTCTTTAGAGGCGATTGTCAGGGGGGTGTACATTATTTGTTTTCAAACTTAGTGTTACCTTTACATTACATTTCACTTTTGTACATTATTTAGTCAATGAACCTTGCTGAGTATTACCTTGTCTGTCCAGCCATGCCAGAACTGTTGCATTCAGCTGTGTTGGCCGTTCAGAACGGACAATCTGAAGGAAATAGCTTGTCCTCTATCCAGAGATTGGTGATCGATATTAGAACAGCATTAGTAAACACTCTGGGGTTCAGCCTTCTGATTCTAATAATTAATGTTGGGCAATTTCCTTTTAGCAAAACTATAGTCAGACCTAAACATATTGTTTGTATTGAGGAAGTAATTGAGATTTGGTCTATGATGTGTTTCAGGAAAAAGACAAACAAATTTGTGTAAGATTGTTAAACGCTCTGAATGACTGCATAGAGGTTCATCGGATTTTATTTACTGAAGTTTTGCTATTTTAAAGATTCTTTTTTCTGTTCCCCTTCTCTTGATCCGATGGTAATATACAAGTATATATTTTCTTTCCCTTAAGTTCTCCAGTTCTCTTGTTACTGATGCACAGTTGAGGACGGTTGTGGAGGGGATGCAATGATGCATTCATCTTGGAAACTGGACATAGCAGACAGACAGGAAGCAGAGAGCTGTGAAACTGGAGAGCAGGAAAACGAGAAAAAGCAAGAAGAAATCATTATTTAAGTGGGTTTAGGAACTTTTCCCTTAGAATATATTTTGTTTCTAGCTTCAGATATGTTTTCTTCTGTCAACAGGTTAGAACTTGCTTGCCTACATTGCTCGAAAGACTCCAGGCTGCTTTCTTGCCTCATTTTGAATCTTTGATGATGTTATATAAAAAATAACAAACATGTGGGTAAGTAACAATCATGTACTCTTCTCTACCACAGTAAAACTAAATAAATGAAGTTGTTTGGTAAGTTGTCTACAGGATCAAAGTCTTTGTATCTCAATATGATAGTTCATGAATAAATTGTTTTTGTTATGTTGTATCTGGTAATTGGATGGATCTTCTGCACTTGATCAAAGTCTTTGTATCTCAATATGATAGTTCATGAAGCTTTATGTGTGTGTGTTTGTATCTACATATATTTCCTTGTTGACGCACACCTGAAATGTAGTCCAATAGTCCGAACCATCCTATTTGCAGGTCCCGTTATAATAATCATTTCTGCAAGAAATTAACTGAATCAAAAACCATTTAGACATTTGCTTATCAGCTTCACTATTTCAGTGATCATTAGAAGCATTTTAATTGTCTAATTATATCATCAAATTTAGATGACTAAACAATTTACAATGGTATATATCTTTGCAAGGATATCCTTCAATGAAGAACTGAAGTATGGGTTGCTCATTGAGATACAAATCTTGGTAGTTCCAACAATGTGAAATGTGGATATCCTCCTTAGAGAATTCTTTTGTAAATGTATATGTATATATACATGGCGAAAATCTGTCGTTCGGGTGCATCAGTTCATGCTGTGGTAGAGTAATAGTAGAGATTGGTCTGCCATTAATGTGTTGCTGCATTAATACACTGAACGGGAACCCCATGCATGTGTGTGTGTGTTACACTATTCCACACACATGAAATTGTTCAAGTGCAGACTATACATATATGAACCTGAACTGGCCTATATATACATTATCTGAGAATATCACAGTAGGTTGTCTACAAGAAAACTAATTAAGAAGAAAATGGATAGGAAATCACTTTCGTTGCTATTGTTCTTTATAAAAATCCATTTATGTGGTACTGTAAGTTGTTCAGACTAGACATAATAATTCGGTCAAATATGCATTTCAAAAGTATGGTTTCCATAAACATATTGGTATTCAATTTAGATCTTGATGACCATAGAACTTCTGGTAGTCGACTTTTCTGAACCTGTAGTCTTGTGGTTTAATGCAGGGTTATGATCATACAGCTAAGGAAGAGATTACTGCCTTTTCATTTGTTAATGATGTCGCGTGGCACTGCCATGAAGCTGCTTATTATAAGTGTGTTCATTTCCCTCGATATGCCCTGTTTTAACTCATAACCAATATATGTGCCTTATGAAGGTTTTATACCTATTTTGAGGAACAGGTACTGTGATATGTATCACCTGAATTATTTCCTTATGTAGAAAACAGAGCCTCTTATATCCTTAGGTGAGTACATTTTTGCGTAGGTGGTGTTTTGAGTGTAGCATCACCTGAGTTATTTCCTTTTACTCATATTATACGTGTGAAAGTTTGTCTAATTAAATTTAGTGTGGTTGTACATATAACTTATAGTTCCTTATCTCTAGAATCTATCGAAGATGAAGGCAAAGAAGCTTTTCAATCACGTTAATTAATAGCTCAGAGTATGCAAGCTGCGTTTACTAATTGCCGCTGCAAATAGCAATGACGACGCCACCAATGACATCGGTGACGTTGCCTTCGTTTAGCTGTCGCCGTTGGTATGTTGCAATGGCAATTTGGTTTTTTGCAATGGCCTTGCGCCGTGGCCACTGGAAGTTATACCTAAACCAACGCCAAATTACCCTCAACTACAATTGCCTTGTCTATTGGGCATTTGGGCATGACTCTAGCAAATAACACGTATGAGAAAAGTCTGTCTTGCTCACCTAAGGGACTGTGATGAGACAAAATGCATCTCAACCAATTATTAAATTGAAATTTAAAAACTAAGTTTATAACAAATTAATAAAATAAGTTATTAGATTCGGAAACCTCAGCAAGTAAGCAATAGACCAAAAGGCTAGCTACTCCAAACTCAGTTGAACAACTAAATGAATCAAATAACATGAATGACACGTTTATTTATTTGAAATGAAGAAATTAATAAATCAGAGTTGAGAGGAATTAATTCCTAAATCCAACTCCCTTAGTTTTGAACTCCAGCTTGATTTTTTTAATTTTTTTTTATTTTATATTTTATTATGGATGACAGTGTAACTCCCCACGCCACCCCACCCTTGATTCTCCTGTTTCAGAATCAATTAGCTCATTCCAAGTAAGTAACGTGTCATCAACTCATCATGTGAGAACAAACCATCTCCCCCACCATTGTGTGGCAACCCCCTCCTTCAAACTATGTTAAAATTAATTTTGATGGTTCTGGCCACAGAAGCTCTACTGCTGAAGGTTTCATAATCCATAATGCTAATGGAAAACTCCTTTTTGCGGCAACAAGAGGCTATGGGAGCACTACAGTTCTAGTAGCTGAGGCGACTGCCTTGAGAAACAGCCTTGCTAGTGCACTACAACTCAACTATTTACATGCTGTAGTAGAAGGAGATTCAAAGCTTGTAATTGATGCAGTCAAAGGTGTGATCCAACCCCCTTGGAGAATTACAAAGATTGTTCAAGACATTCGACAGTTAGCCACCAGATTTTCCTCAATTTCCTTCAAACATATGTTCGAGAAATGCTTCAAATGCCTTACTGTTTGATGTTGTAAACAATAGATTTTTTTTTTGAGAAAATAGATAACTTCATTCATTTATCCATGGCCAGAAGGCACGTACATCAAATGCTGTCTTACACCAAAATCATAAATGGTATAAGCTACCAGACAAAGGACATGTGACCCTCACTGTTAACACATTCACTCACTTATTGAGCCTAACCACAAGAAAGAAAATCCTCCCTACCAACTTCCCATGAAGTAGTAATCTAGCCGCCTAGAGACCTCAATTGGTGTACAACTAGAGAAACTAAGATGAAAGTAATAGAAGACTCAACTTCGAGTATTAGGCAAGGAAACCTAGAAAAGCCTAAAGCTTTCCCTTGCCCTTGTCGCTAGGGCTGGGATCAATACCAGTAACTGCAGGGTAAGAGAGTCGTAAAGCAGCGACATTCGGCTTCTTGCTAGGGCGATGATTCTTGTTCCTACTCCCAAGTAGCTTGCCCGACTTCTTCTTCAACATCACCAGAGTGACATCCATCCAGGTACAAAGGAGGTGAGCCTTGAAGGCTGTAGGGTTGACCGGTCGGCAGGTCAGAGGCTTCCCAATCAGAAAAGATTTAGAAGACCGACGAACAGGGCCGCCACCAATTCTCCCCAGATCAGGAGCACTACCTCCCTCTGCAAGCGCAAGGGAGGCAGCGCAGCTAGCGGTGATAGCATCAATGGAGGCCATGTGGCTGAGTGAGGGTTGAGGGTGAGAGATGTAGAGAAGAAAGCTAGGAGAAGAGGAGGCGAGGGCACCGTAGAGAGCTAGGGTGAGAGAGAAAAATCTCTCCTAGGATTTTTTTTTTTTGTTGTAAACAATAGATGCCATAGAGATTTCCGTTGTTAATTATAGTCTTTTAATAAAAAAAACAAAAAAATATCCTCATCATCATGTGACTATGTTCATGTGACTGTGAGAACCTTGGACCAAACCTAACCGTATCTTGTGGTTGGAATGTGGAAACTGGGAACCCAATATGTAATGCCCATTTCGAGTCGGGTCATCTGGTTATCACATAGAAGGTTTTCCCAATAATAGTCGGCGTAGCGTAAGCGTAGCTCCAGGGCCGTGGGGCTTGACCTCTGCTACTTTCCCCCCATCTCTCTCTCTGAGCTCTCGAGTCTCATCAATTCTCAGAAAAAAAAAAAAATGAACAGCGCGATGAAAACGGCTCTCCTAAACTCAAAACTGAACTACTCGATTTATGTGAGGAGTGCCCTGTTTCATTCAACCCCTGTGTTGGATCGTAAAAGACGCAACAACAACTGGGAATCATTTGTAAGCCGTCTCTCTGCATTCATCTATGTTTATATAGTTCTGGGTTATTTTGCATTTTGTTTAAGGATTATAATCTCTGCTAAAGTTTAATCCTTTTGGCGATTTGGCTATGCCACGATCAGAATTTTTGGTTTTGTTTCTTGCATTGATTGGTTTACTTCCTGTTCTGGGTTTGGCTGTGAAAAGCATGTGGAAAAAGTAATGGTTTCATTTGGTATTGGTAATTTGCTAAAGGAGAATGTGGCTTAACAGGGTTCAATTGTTTATTAGCTGCTTATTGGTGGACTTTTTAGCCCAAGTTCATTGATTTTCTGCATTTTCTCTCGAATTAATTTAAGCATTATGCTGAAAATTCAAGCTTTCTTAATCAAATAGAGTTTGCCACATTTCTGCCTTACTAGCTTCTGCATTCACTAACGTAGATATCTCACTTTTAGTTGATTGGAAATTACTAAAGAATGACATTGAGTGAGAATATAAAAACTTTGAAATGCTGCTTAGATTTTAGTTGTGTTGACATTCTCCATGAGTGTTAGTTTGTTACCATGTGTATGCGGAAAAAAAAAAAAAAGTCTATCTGTCTTATGATTTTGTAGTCCTAGAATTTTTGTTCTTTTCCTATCCATTCCCCCCCCCCCCTTCCAATAGTGGTACATTTTGTGGAGTGTTAGGTAAGAAGTTGCGGTGACATTTTGAGAAGGGGACTGTATAAGTTCTTTTAGTGTGTCAAATTCAAATATCAATTCCTGGTTATCAAGGGTAAAGTTGAATAATGTGACTATTGGATTTCAGATTCAATGGCAAAGTAGCAAACCTGATGATTGCATTGACAAACTATCAATCATTAACTTCTAATCTTGACTTTAGAAATGTGATGTAGTTTGTTTGTTCATAAAGACCAGCAGAACAGATTTGTTACCATTTTAGGTAGCTTTCTCAAAAGGAACTTTGATACTTGTGAAATTGAAATATCTGGTCAGGTAATAGATAGAGTGATCTTTGGTTTTTATATTACTTTATACTCGCAGAATCCTAATGTCCTTTTAGTTATCCACATCTGCCGTGCAGTTCAAATCGTTATCTTTTGTCATCATGCAACTTCTCTACTCAGTTTCCTATTTTGTGGGGGTGGGGGAGCACGTTCCGGTTTAACAATATTCTTTTGTAGTATTTGTAACCGTACTTATCTTGCTAAAATTTTATCCAGGATTTTGATTGTTGCTACTGAGATATAATACACATCTCTAAACATGCTTTGCAAATCTCTTACATTAGGGAGTGAATCCAGAGATATTAGGTTTTAGAAAACAACTGGAAAAGGACACAGTTTGAATGACATCTTCAATGAAATATTAATATATAGTACATTTAGGGTTTAGATTGTTACTAACAGCTTTATTTATGAGAGATTACCAACTAAATGTATATCCAGCAACCAACATAACATCACACTATGACATTCTCCCACACTCTTAAATCACATACAGCTGACAGCTCTACCAAGATGGGTCCGACAAATACCTCACTTCTGTTAATGTGCTCTTTGTTATATTGTTTCTTTTCATTAGTTACTACTTAGACATTTAGTTGGCTGTTAGTAACGCTGGAGGCTTTCATAAAAATGTTGGTGTTAATCTTTCATACATGTCTGATTATCAGGTAACTGGCCAATTTGTTGCATGAAGGGGACTTTAATTGTCGTTAGGTTGCAGATAGATTTGTTTTCTATAGATATATGGGATGTCTCAAATTTTTAGCTTCATTCGTGTTCTTTTATTTCGTTTGGAATTACAATACTTTATACTCTCTTTTCTTCTTTCTGATAGCAATTGAAAATTATGTCAATTACTTATAACTGTTTATTTCCAGAGAAACCACAACTATTCAAAAAGGTCCAGAAGGATACATGCAAAACAAACATTATTGCGCAATGTCAATGATTATGCAGACTTCCTATTTCAGGTTCCCCGTCCTTGTTGTTAACTCTTTTCAAATTGCAATTGGCAAGAATACCTGTTATTATCGCATTCATTGTTAAGCATTTAGATCGGTTGGCCCGTGTAAATTTTGTTCCAGAAATTTTTAAATTGTCAATTGCTGTAGATTATTTTGAAGTTTCTGTGTTTTTCTTCTTAGTGGTGTCTCTTGTTGGACATGACTGTACTTTATAGTTTGGCTTCTTTTCATCCCAGTAATGACTTGCATATCTCATAGATTGCTCATGTTTTAAACTATTTTTTTTGGTCAACTTATGTTTTTAATATTGTTCTGGGCATTTCTTATGTATGCATAGGTGATTAATTAGTGACCTTTTGCAAAATTTGTCTTCTTTCTGTTTTTTGATTGTCTTTTATGTATCTTTTGAATGTTGCAGAAATGGCAGAATCCGTATGATTTGAACGAGCCATCTTCAAATAGAGGCACTTCATGGTTTAAAAAGCAATACTCAGCGAAGGGCTCCAAAAAGAAATGGGGAAGCAATCAAGGAGCCTCCAGCTGGGGCAGAAGTAAGTACTCATGCAATAAAAGACATGTAGCTAAAATTATGAATGTGAATGACCTATATGATAATTCGGGTCTTCTCAGTTGTTCCATCTTGGAAACATCTTTCACCAAATTTAATAGGAACATTGCGTGGTGGGAAATGTTTTCATGTGGGGTTAAAGTGCACTTTTGGTTGACAAAGACCACTGGTGTATGTTTGTTGGGGTTTTCCTTGTGCATCATCTCTTATATATCAGGGTTCTAAATAGGCACTTTACATCCTTGCATGATTGATGCATTTGTCTTGATTACATTTCATCATCCTTGAAGTTCTACATAATCTAAGTGCATTCGGAACACTATGTCAGGAGGTTTCGAGTTTTGTGAAGATTATGTAGATGTAGAGACCATTTTCCAGTCCAGGTTTGGTGGGAGCGGATTCTTTTACTGGTCATTTGTTAATGAAGATGATTCACAGCGGAGAAGCTCTTCAAATTACTCTAATCACTCTGGGAGATCATGGAGTTGGAGACATCGTAATGAGGAACAATACGAATCTGAGTCTGACGATTCGGAGTCAGATGAGAGGTTAGCCCTTGGATTGAGTGCTGCAGGCCCTCTGAAACTTGAAGATGTCAAAAATGCGTGAGTTATTTTAGCAGGATCTCCTTGTTTTACCTCTTTCTCCTTTTGTGCGCTCACATATGTTGGTGTTTCCTTATCATCTAATCCCTTCACACTTTCACAATTTCAGATATCGAACCTGTGCACTGAAATGGCATCCAGATCGTCACCAGGGCTCTTCCAAGGTATCAGCATGCTCTAACCATTCATTAGGAATCTTCATATATTGAATCTTGGCAGATGCTAGGGCCATTAGCCCATGCAGGCGTGGTGACTGCCAGACACTGATGCGTGTGGTTCCCTTTGTGGGGCATATATGTTTAGTTGGAAGTCACTCATGTGGCTCCAACGGCTTTGCGAAGCTCAGTTAATTGAATTTGTTATGTTAAATATCATGAGTAGTTAAGTGAGAAAGTGGATTGCCTTGTCATTATAGAATTCGCAAGTTGTACTATTTTTCCAGTGGTAAAGTGGAATATATCATGGGTACAATCTGTTACCTGACTCAAATCATTTGCATTTAACTTGTGGTATTGCAGGCTGCTGCAGAGGAAAAGTTCAAGCATTGCAGCGCAGCTTATCAATCTTTATGTGATAAATTGGCTGTGAATTGAGGATTCCCCAACTCTACTAGTTTGGTTAAACTGCAGATGCTATTAGTCTGGTAGATGTAACATATCATCGCAACTGAATGAAGATGTAGTTCTTTTAGGCTTGAACCCCAGATGACCTTCGGAAGGTTGGTAGATCTACCTTTAGGGTCACCATGGGAAAAGGTAACTGAAATTCATAGTTGAAATCTTTTAATGAAACAGCCAGAGAATAGGGATGCCTCTATGTTGGTCGAAGGGGCAGCAGGCTGGTGCAATAATCATCCAATGGTGGCGGTAGCAGGCGACTTTTCATTGCTAGAAGTATGGAGGCATTCTTTTAATTCATATGTTTATTGAGGTTGTAACAATAATTGTACTTTTCCTTATTTTCAACAAGGTATAAAATATCGATCTTGGTGAATCATTGAGAAATTTACCGAAATAAAAACAGGTGGAAATATGGAAATATCAGTATCAACAGAAGGTCAAATACATAATACAGATGTTGTTAAGAAAAATGTGTACTATACCAGGAAACTCTCAACCGAAACCAAAAAAGTATATATAGATGGGATGTTTTTGCTTTCTCAATTTAAACAAATCCTAGTTGTTGGCTTAACCAGGTCATAATGTCCAGAATCTTGCTGGTTTGCAATTTGTTGCTGCTAGATTTTTCAAAGTCGTTTTGTTTCAAGTCATGAGCTTCATTTCTCCTGCAATATCAATTGTTTTGTTTCAACTCAGATTTACAACGACTGATTTTAGTCGAACTCACTCTCTTTCTAATCCTTAATTGTCTTAAGCTTCCTCTCGTGTAATTTTGGTCCTTTTACAAAAACAAAAGTTTCGGTCATTTTACAAAAAAACGAAAGTTTACCCATGTCTAGGTTTGAGTCCCACTTCCACCAGTTTGTGGCCGACAGGTTTTTAGAGCTTTCACTCCTTTTAGGTTTGTACCCCATGTTGCAGGAGATTAGTCTGACTTTATTGGGATACTCTCGTAGACCTCAGTTTCGAATACCGATTGGATATGTGTGTCACTAACTTACTAACGTAACCGAAGTGGTAAAAAAAAAAGTTTAGTAGGTGAATAAAACTCGCTCAAATTGACCGAGTTAACGCGGGACACCACTCCATTCTGGACAAAAGCGATAGCATCTGAAAAATACCGAATACGATGCAGCTCACTCTTTTTTCTGAATTCTCTTGTTTCTCTCTAAGAATTGGATTCGATTCTCTGGTCCAATATCTTGGTCAAATTTGCTGTTACTAAAAATAAATATCATATAATGCTCAAAACCATACAGATCTTGGGCTCTTCATCTGGGTTGGTCAAGCCCCAAACTACTAGTTGTTGTAGACTCTCCTTCATTTCTTCCATCTCCACCAAACCTTTCTCTTCTTGTTCAAGGCCAACCAATTTGCTATTTCCGGGGCCCTCAGCTCGCCGGACTCGTTTCAGAGCTTTCAGCATGTCCTCGGCTCATTCCGGGTCAAACCCAGCTGCCCCTTCTTCTTCCTCTTCTTCTTCATCATCATCAACTGTGGTTCAGTCAGTTGTAAGTTTCTTCTGGTCTGAATTCAATTTCAAAGTAATGGGTTTGATACAGAATTTTGGTTTTGCAACAATTGGGGAAACTTTTGGTTCACTTGTTCATTTCACTTGGATAATTCTGTTACAGCACTCCAGAAACACAATTGACCTGACATACTCTCAGGCTGTGATACATATTAAGCATTTGAATTTTGTTTAATTTATTATGTGGTACTGTATTCTTTACAGATTTAGTTTCTGTTGTTGTGAAGGGCAATGCTCGTAAGATCAATTTCTGCCAGTGGTGCGGTGGTGCAACAAAGCATGAGGTACCTGATGGAGAGGAGAAAATAAGAGCTATTTGCACAGTTTGTGACAGGATTGCCTATGAGAACCCAAAAATGGTATGCTGTTTAAACTAGAGTTTGCTTTGCAAATGGAAATTTCATTGAGTTATGCAACTGCCAATCAAGGAATACATTATTCTGTTTTTGTTTGATTGAATATCTTGGGTGGGTTTGCACTTGATGCATTATAATTGTCAGAGTCTGTTTATTAGGATTTACATTAACGCGAGACAGTATCAGTTAAAGAATCTCGTATATGATATTCAAAGACTAATGTTTTTCTTTTGTCTCCATGTACCTTCTTGCTATCAATACGATTATGGTTAAGGTAGATGGTAGGATATTGTGTAGTAGTAGTTTTGTGGCAACTTTAATATTTGTTCCAGTTCCATGTGTGTTTTGCTGTCACTTGAGATTTATATTGTAGACTACGTTGTATGCATTCAAACTTGACTTAATTTATTAATCACTATTTTTCATTTTTTTTTTTAGAACTTAATATTGTGTGGAATATATGCTACTACAAGCTTTTGTTGATTCTGATATGATGGAAAATTAAGGTTAACTATGCCATTCCTTTACGTCTTTAACTCATTAATTTTAGAATTTTATAAAGGCTACCCTGTTTTTCAACTCAGCATTGCTTCTTAGGATCTTATGCTGTTATTCTCAAAAAAAAAAGAAAAAAAAAGAGGATCTTATGCTGTAAAAGATATTGAATGCATGTGTGGCCTTCGCTTACATATTATTGTTGTAAGTCTTGTTATATTATTAACCGTCTGGTCTGCTTCGTTTTCCTTCTTTTGCAAATGTTAAATTTTAGAAGAAACAAATTAGAATTCAAACGGAGGGAAAAAGCTTTAAATGTTGGATGTACTGTGACGTTCAGAAACTTATGCTAATCTGTGTTTTGGTCCTTATTACGAGCTGTGCTATGCACAGTTGAATAGTTTGTTTTCCTTCAAATGTGACATTAATTTTGATATTGTCTGCTCAACTGATGTTTATAGGTTGTGGGATGTTTGATTGAGCATGATAACATGGTTCTACTTTGCAAGAGGAACATTCAACCATCATATGGTCTCTGGTATGTTTGCTAACGAATGAAGTATTTATTTTGGAAAGGCCGAATGGCCAACTGATTTGGGCATTTTTGGAATAGAATTATGTCTAAGCAACCTGGGGTACTAGCAACTTTTTGTTATAATGAATGTACCATCTTGTAGTTGAGGTTTATCATCATAGTAATTGTTGGTTATTTAGGACTCTTCCAGCAGGTTACCTAGAAATTGGGGAATCAGCTGCAGAAGGAGCAATAAGGGAAACCTGGGAAGAAGCATGTGCAGAAGTTGAAATTGTATCACCTTTTGCTCAGTTGGACATCCCTCTAATAGGCCAGGTAAGTGGGGGAGCTTCTCTTTATTTATATAGAATTTCTTTCTTCACTTTCAAAATTTTGTACACTTGGTAAAGATGCTTTTGTGTTTCTTTGAGCAGACTTACATAATTTTCTTAGCAAGGCTGAAGAAAGCCCAGTTTTCACCAGGTCCAGAATCATCAGAATGCCGACTGTTTGCACTTGATGATATACCTTTTGATTCTCTGTCATTCTCGTCAATGGTAGTTACTTTAAAATTGGTATGGGCTTCTTTTGAACAACCTACAACACCTATTCAATTACTAGACATTATTTCTGTCACAGTTTCTTACCTTTTATGGGCTTATGGCTGCAGTATGCTGAAGATGTGAAGGCCGGGAAAGTTAAGTTCCACTATGGAACCATTAATAAAAGGTATGTTCAATTATATGATTTTCCAGGTATAAAAGAGTACAACGTTTGCAATTTCTGCTGTTCTAGGGATAAAAATGATTCATTGGCATTTGGCAAGACAAAGGACAAAAAAAGTCCAACCACATCTAGAATTGAATTAGACATTATTGAGTAGTTCAAATTTGATTGTTGTAAATCTTCCAGTGCTGAATATCAAGTAAGTGCTATTGTATGCTTGAATCTTGATGTTTATTTTCAGGCCCGGCACAAGTCCTTCTGACATTAATGCCTATACTTTGGATCATCATATGCAGTCCTGACAAGATGGTAATTTTTATTTATTTATGTTTTTGTATTCCCTTGCCCACCATACAATTATGTTGATTTCTGGAGCAATGGGTTAGTGTACTCCTTTAATTCCAACCTGTAGTTATGGATGTGGCCATGTATTTGTTGTGGTCTGCACATAAGTTTCCTTATGTTTTGTAAAGTTCACTATCTCAATTTCATCTCTTGTACTTCTCAATGATAGACCCACATTTTTTATTTTGATAATGTCACTGTTTACAGGTTTCCGAACCCATCTGGTCTGATAATTGGAGTTGAACTTTAAGCACAATGGAGAAGTCGGGGGTGTAATCTATGTTGAGAAATGGAAGTCAGTATCTCCAACTCCAGAATCTGTTGTATAGGCATTCATTCTCTTATTCCGAATTCCTCATAGTGCCAAGTGAATCAGCCACACAGTTGATGTGCATAATTTCAGCACCTGAAGAGGATGGTTCTACTTATTCTTCAGTTGCGTGTCAAATTCCTTCTCACGTAGAGAACCAAATTGTAATAACAAGGACCAGCTATTCAAAAATCAATGAAAATTTTTCTCCATCAGTTATTAGTTATTTTCTTGTACATAACATATATTTGATTACTCTATATATATGTAGCTGATTCTCATGTTCAGTATGAGTTTTCCATCCGAGCTTGAATTTGTGATAAGAGTAACTTTGGAGTTCCTTATCTAAAACATTAAACTGAGTTTCCCATTCAAGCTTATTTTCATTTTTTTCTGCAAAACAAGTAAACTGTTTTGCAATCTGAAACGCTACTTGCTTTATTTTTTGACTTTGTCAAGAGGAACCCAAAGGCTTCCTAGACCTAAGATAAACCCCTTCGGCGCATGTGAAATGCTCCAACTGTGCATTGCAGTACTGTGAAGCGCTACTTGCTAAATGCCTTTAAAAAGCCAAGCAATCTGAAACAATTTGCCATAAACGCAAATAATTTATAGCAGGGAGTTTAGAATATGAAAAATTTGACTTGTTTGATCATTTTTACGGGGAAGTTTCACAGTAGATTAATGTACTGATATATCAAGAAGACTTAATTCAATACAGAGATAGATTTAGTTCGACATAGAAATAGAGTAATCTCATACTAGTCTACCTCTGAATCGACTTAACGTATCCTTCGTGCATTTACCAAGATCAGTCTGAGCCGTTGATCAGCAATCAGGCGGCAGGTAACCCAATACTTTTCGATTTTCTTGGAACAAGTCTCTGCTACTAGCCTAGTCCTCAACAGTCAACACCGTTTACTTGACTTTGAGACTTTTGAGTTTCCAATTAGGGTTCCGAAATAAATATGAATCTCAGACTTGAATCCCATCCCTAAATTTCAAACCAGAAGACTCCCCTTTCATGGAAAAGAGCAACTCCTTCAAAGGCTCCCAGAGTCCATGGAGCTCCGATTTCGGCCTGGGCGCCACCGATCGGAGGCTCGCGTTTTCCCGCCAAGCCTCGTTGCACCAATACCACGACCCCCCGCACACGCCGCGCTCCATCAATCTCAACGACTCGTCGACGCCGTTTCTGTCCCGGAGCGTCTCCAGTATCGACGTCCCGCCGGCGGCCGAAGAAAACGACAAGCTTTTTTTCGGCGAAGGAGGAGTTTCGGCCGAGAAACTAACCTTTTTGACGATATTCGAATCGGTCTTTCGGATCCTGAGGTCCGGAAATCGGTATATGAAGAGACTGTTCCTCTTGATTTCGCTCAACGTGGCTTATTCTACTGCCGAGTTGTGTATTGGACTCTTCACCGGACGTGTAGGTCGGTAAAAATTTGTGATTCGTTACCTATTGTTCTATGTAATTTTGTGATATGATTTACATTTGGATTGCTTCTGTGGTGTGTTTTCAGGTTTGGTGTCAGATGCATTTCATTTAACTTTTGGGTGTGGCTTGTTGACGTTTTCGCTGTTCGCAATGGCGGCTTCTCGAAAGAAGCCTGATGGAATTTACACTTACGGGTGAGATTGTTATGTCCTGTATCACTGGAAATGGAAATGGAAATGGTGAATTGTTTTTTTTTTTTTTGCTGATAAGATTTCGGGATGTTTTGGATTTGAGAATCATGTGTGTGCTGTGTTTTCCATTTGTTCTCTAAAAACAGGTACAAGAGGCTTGAAGTTTTGTCAGCTTTTACCAATGCTGTAAGTATTTCACATTTCTTTTCTCTTGCCTCCCACTTTTCTTATAATTCTGCAAACTTTGTTTTTTCATGGTAAGCTATGTAGTTTCTCTAGTATAGGTAATGGCGCGTCTCTTATTAGTATATGGATAATATGGTTAGATTAGTTTTACTCCTGCCTTACTATGCCTGTTGTCCTATATTTAATTCTTCCGGTACGTGATTCTTTCACTTGAGCTCCAATTTATGGCAATTCTTGATACACTTTTTTTTATCTTCATACTTGTGGATATTGCATATCTTCCTCTTACATGGCTGTTTAATTTTGTAAGCACTCATTTTCTAGGCATTGTCTCATTTTTGAAAGTCTGTAGAACAATCTCTTAACAACCAATAATTAGTAAAATTTCATAATTTGCAATGCAATGCCATTATTTGAACTTGATTAAGATGTTTTTCTGGTCACATTTAGATGGAAGCTTTTTCTTTGATCCACATTTGTTTTCACTTTTGAGCTCTTAAAGATCTTATCTTGTTGTATCGGAAGAGATTCCCCTCTTTTTCTCTTTTGGTTATAAGTATTGAATAACTTGGCTTCCATGCATCCTCGGCTAATATGTGGACTTTGTTTTGATTCTGCTACACATTTAGACAGCTGTTTCTTTTGTTTATGTCATTCTCGTTGGCTGTAGAAGCGCTTCACGCATTCATACAGGATGAATCTGAGCACAAGTAAGTTGGTCATGCTTACTATAATGATCTGATATATTTTGCATCTAAATGTACTTGTTCCACTGATAAAACTGTACTTGTTCCAAGTTTTGTGCCAATTGGACTAAATTCTTCTCGTAGTTGTTGTATTTCTTTATATACACTTCATATTTCTTGGGTCACCATTTCATATGCTTTCAGTTTTGTTCTGAAATTTGCATTTCATGAGACTCCAGATGCCTGTTTTGTCTTTTTTTGCAAAAGCCTGTCTAGATTCGCGTGTTTGATATGTATCTGTAACTGAAACTGAGGTGTATGGCAATGACTAGGTACTTGTGCATATGCTTTATGTGCTTGGTCGTTTTGTGGGCCAATCTATCTATTCATCATCTTCTGTATATATGTAAACATCAGTAGATGAATTTCCATGCTAGAAATTGTTTGCTTTCTCATTGATTCTAGGATTCCTTCTGATGAATTTTATTATCTGTTAATTTTCTGGTTATAGGCATTACTTGATTGTTTCGGCAGTGACAAATCTACTGGTGAATCTTATTGGTGTTTGGTTCTTCAGAAATTATGCTCGTATCAATCTTGGTAAGTTTTCAGCTTAGTTTATGTATTGTGTGGAGACCTGCTTTTGACTTGACCTGGCTCTATGAAATTCCTTGGATTTGAAACCTACTTGACTCTAATGCATCTCATTGCAATTTGATTGGATAAAAGATTGCACATAATGGGCTTAGTATATCCTCGGTGCTAATACAGCTAGGTTAAACCTCGGAACAAAGGCCCTGAAAAGTACCACTTAAAGTGATAGGAAGGTATTAGCGAATGCATGGGATGTTATCAGTATGCGTTGAATATCAATAATTCTGTGCACTTAGGAGGGTATGAACATCTGAAGATGAGATGTTTGGTGGATTAGCGGTATCTAAAAAGAATATAAAAAAAAAGAGAGAGATGTTTTTCACCTCTTGTACATTTTCTTATTTAGCATACATATATGTCTTGCAGTTTACAGGAATGCCGAAGATATGAACAACCACTCAGTTTGTCTGCACGTTCTTGCAGATTCCATTCGCAGGTAGAATATACTCTATTCTTGCCTTGATCCGCCAACTCTTTCTATAGTAAACTAATTGCCTTTGTGTGCCTGCATGCTCTATATATTTTTCTCTTATGTAAACTTCCATCTGATCTGGTGTATCGAATATGTTTCCCAGTGCAGGGTTGATACTGGCATCCTGGTTTCTGTCTCTTGGGTAAAGACTACTTCCTTTCTACCTTATCTCTTTGTTTCCTTGGTTGATTTTTCTTCCTCACCTAAGATCTGTTTTCAAATATTCAGGGTTCAGAATGCAGAAGTTTTGTGTTTTGGACTAGTTGCAGTTGCAGTTTTTATGCTTGTAATGCCACTCTTTAGAGCAACTGGTGGTATTCTGCTCCAAATGGCACCACCAAACGTTCCAACTTCAGCATTGAGCAAATGCTGGCGACAGGTTGTATATGATTATATAAGAAGCTTTATTAGTAAATGGATTTTCCAATATTTAGCATTACTTATTCTATATTCTTCTTAGATTACTGCCCGCGAAGATGTTTCTGAAGTTTCTCAGGCTCGGTTTTGGGAAGTTGTTCCTGGTCATGTTGTCGGCTCACTCTCAGTACAGGTAAGAGACTACTGAAAACCAAGTTCTATGTTCAGTGCATGTGGATGATTGCAATTATTATGTACAATTTTACATGTTCTCTTCTGGGTAATAATTTTCTACCTTTTCTACCTTTAATGGCCGATGATGCTAATTCTAACAGGTCAAGAAGGGGATAGATGATCGCCCGGTTCTTCAATTGGTGCATGGGTTGTACCACGATTTGGGAATACAGGATTTGACCGTGCAAACTGACTATGTCTGAGATTTTTTGTTTCTGGCTTATGCATTGAATTTGTTGTTGGTAAAAATCATATCGAATTGGAGTGTTATAGGTTTTTTTTCTTGGTAAAGTCTTGAGATATAGATTGTTCTCACGTTGTTTCAAACCATGGCATCACCGGTAGAAGGTAACCAAAATATATCCTGTTATAAAAGAGAGGAATTCGATCTGATCCATGTCACTGTAATTTGGTGTAATCAATATCGTTCTCCTTCATTTTAGAATTATTTGGGCAAAGTTCATAATAGTGAGAAAATTGAAAGACCATCTCTTGTAGCCGCAAGTATAAATCATTACTCTGTAACCATAGATGGAGCCATTACTAATTTGAAAAATCAGTATTATATTATCCTCCTCGTCAGACCTGAAGATTTTCCGAGTGGAGTCTAAAAATACTGATAACATTTATAGAGTTGATCTGTTGCAAAGCCTACCTCTATTAATGTTATCAGTGTTTGCAGGGAAGGAGAAAACTTATATGTATTTCTTCAGATAGGTATAGCTAGTCTGATTCTTATGGTATTTGCAGTAGAAAAAGGGGCAGGACACATCGTTGTACTCTATACAAGACCTCACATATTTTGGCTACTCACAATGAACAAATTAACAGTCGTCTTTGTTAACAATTGAACAGTTGAATTTCAGAATGTCTAATTGTCTATAACTTGGTAGATTCCTCTGATGATAATGAACATAGAAATTTTCTTCAAATCCCAAGTACAATCTACACCCAAATTTTAAGAAACATCAAATTTTATTGAACCCAAAGACCTAAAGAAAAGTATTTTCTTAGCTTCTTTGTTGAACTGGGCAAACTTCTGTCACAATAATGTATAACTGTGTGCTTTTCTAAATGAAACACAACTAATTTCTTCCTCAGAAAAGAGAATAAAGAAATCATAAAGTAAAATGTAACAATGGAAAAACATACTTCACTATCGTGAGCACTTGTGTAAGATGCTGAAACATGAATGCATCACACTGAAATTTCCACTTGCTCTGGTCACATTTTTCAGTTTCCGGGCTTCAGCCAGACTCCAGTCTCATCGCATGGGAAGAAAGTGGTCTTAGGGCATCTAAATTTCTCCACATAATTCAATTTTGGAAATGCTGACTGGAGGTCATTCCAATCCATCTTTAGTTCACTCAAGAACTTCAAACGCAATATCTCAACTGTCCACTTGTCACTCTCCTGAACTTGACCTAGACTTTGGAGCTGTCCCCCTCTAATGTAGAGTTTTTCCAGCTTCTTGAGCATTCCGGGAGTCAACCAAGTCGGTGCTTTCATATGAGGGTAGCATTGCAAGTCCAGTTTCTCAAGTGCTTCAAAATGTTCCCGAATCCTCGGAGCCAATATAGCCCTTCGCTTGAAGGTTAATGACCTTGCCGGGGTTTTTGGCACATGATTTTGAATGCCATTAGCATCATCTTCATTTCTGTTACCTCCACTGGCATCCGTTGTGCTTGCTGTTTTTGGTTGTGCTCCAACATTGTCCTGCTTCCTATCCTTATTTTGGCGGTTGGCAAGAAATTCTACTCCTCCCCATGCTATTGTTAGCTTTTGAAGCGAACCAAATCCTTGTAAAACGGTTAGCTCTTCTTCGTTGGGAAAATCCTCCCTGCTTGTGTTCATTGTCAATTTTTTCAACTTTTGCAATCCTGACAAATCATGCAGAGTACATGAAGTGTTCTCCTTGTGATCACCAATTATGAACCCCTTAAGAACTTCGAGTTCTGAGAGCGATCTGATCCCCTTAGGCATACGATCCAGCAAGTAACACTCGGACATATCCAAGTGTGTGAGCTTCTTAAGCAAGCTTATTTTTTTCGGAAGCACCTCTAGACTGTGACATGCTCCAAGATCCAAGATCTTCAAACAAACAAGCTTGCATAATGAATCAGGCAGCTCCATGATCCCCGATATTCCTCGAAGGCTGAGAAACCTCAAACGTGTCATAAATTTCAACCCTTCCAAGAAATTGCTGTCAACTAGTTCAATGTGATGTTTAGCCCTGCTGTGCCACCTTCCAAGATAAAGAACCTTCACATTCTTCAACTTGGACCATTCCACTTGGGAAAAATTCGGATAAGAATCGTTCACATTGAATACAGTCTGCAGTTTTTCTAATTCCTCCTCTTTTTTATTTGCCAATTTCAGTTGAAAACCACTTACCAAACACGCGCGATAAGACCTTGAAAATTCAGTAGTTGGTCTCCCTTTGTCATCAAAATCTAAGAACTCAACGTCTTTGGCAATCCGAATCACCGCTGAACGAATTAGAGGGTGCATTTTAAAACTCTGCACGTCTGATCTCCGCTTCTTCTTGACCGGTTCAATGCAGCCCTTCACTGTTAAGTCTTCAAATATTCCATCAGCAATTTCCTCCACCGTCTTTTCACCATCAACTGGAGGGTAGAGGATCTCTTCTCCAACCCACCAATGTACCAAACGCCTCTTCTTTAGAACCTCATTCGCCGGAAACACCGAGAAACTCAGCAAGCAGAGCTTTGCAGTAACACCAAGACTGTTATAAACATCATGAAAGTCTTTAAAAGCCTGGCTTTTATAGAACACCTCACTTGAGTGTAAGCCAAGCAATCGATTGAGATGCTCGTCTCCACCCGAATGAATGCTGGACAGTTGAAAAGTACTGGACCTGTCCAACAACAGTTTGTGCGGTGATGGAAGTAGCAGCTTCAGTTTGATGATAACCTCACCAAGCACTCCAAGCTTGGGCTTAAATTGCTTTGCAAGCGGCTCGTGGAAGCCGGTCTGCGTTCCTGCAGGAGGCTCCAAAAGCTGCTCCAGGCTGTGTTCTGGTTGCTGGAGAACCTTGAAAAGATCACTTGTGCTTTTTTCAAAAGTGTCCAATCCGGTGAAAACTTGCTTGATAAAAATGAGGTCTTTGCGTAGCTTTTCCATTTCAGTGGTAAGTTTGTCTCTCTCATCCTTGTCGGCGTGGTTATCGGAAAGGTAACCCTTGGCTAGCGTACCCTTGGCTTTGTTGAGATGCTCGATGAGTCTGGGAATGAGGGTCTCTCTGACATACTCAATGGTCAAGATTTTTTCCGAGGTTAGAGACGCCTCCATATATAGGTAGCTTCAAGAAAAGAATTTGAAGTAAATGTCTAAGTTGGGTGCAAGATTCTAATTACTAAATAAGTCATAATGCATGTGTTTATCAAACACAAAAAGCAACAGCAATCAAACAAAGAATGAAGCATAAAATGAATTAGATAAAGGAGAGCGATTACAAATCTGATCGATGAGTTGGCTCACTGGAATAAACTTAACCACTACAAGTAACTTATTAAGTGGCAGAATTTGTTATGTCCGTTAACGTCTGAGCTAGCTATTGCAGTGTACGTTTCTTTTCTTTTCTTTTTTGCTACATAATTGTATCACATACTATATTTGTCAGGTTCAGATTCCATGCATTTATGTAGAGGCACTCCATGAGACATAAAAGTCACAAAACACAACAAAACAAATGTGCAAGTCCTAGAATCCTAAAATCATTCATCAAATGATGAAAGACTGGATATGTAAGTAATATAACCACATTGGTTCTTTCTAAATAACTATTTGTTGTCAGTTGTCTGTACCAATTCTTTGATATGAGCATAAACTCAATTATTTTTGTGTGACATTGTAGGACAGATTAAGTGAGAGAACTCACCAATTGATTTTTGATTCCGGAATGGAATTAAAAATCTGCTACATGCATACTCGAGTTCACTTCTGTTCCTTTCTCATCCCCATCTTTTTCCTTTGCTCCTCCTCTTTCTTTACTTCTCCTGGAAACAGAGAAGAAAAAAAAATTGGAAAACTTGTTATTTAGTCATGTATCATGGAGTTAAATTTAGGAATGCCAAAATTCCATAATTAATTCAACAGAGTGCCCCGTTTTGATTGAGATGATAGCTTCCTTAATGCTTTATATGGTTCAGGGTCAGTAAGGCTCTAACATAAATGATGTGAGTTTTCTGGAACAAGATCTTCAAGAAGCTCTCTCCTCCGCCCCCACCCCCAACAACCTAGCAGATAATATTAGTAGAAATGAAGGCAACTTCTCAATAGTGGGAACAAAATTTCATAACTGAAAATGGGCATTTTCCGGAAGAAACTTCACGATGGAAGAAATGAAAGTTTTGGAGGATCAACATTGGAGCAACACCAACCCCTATTACTGTTAGCAGAAGAAAAGAATTCAAATATATATATATATACACACACACACACACACACACACACACACATTGGAATTTGTAGTCTCAAGTTCATGCGATTTTCTTGTTATGAAGGCACATGGATATGGAACACCAAATTAATAATTAACAAACCAACAGAAAATAAAAGCATAAAATGAAAATCAAGAAGAAATATAAAGAAAAACCTGAGGGGTGAAGTTGTAACTAAGAAATCAGAAAACCGATCTGTGGCCGGAGAGACTAATGAGTGTTTCCTGTTAAATTTTGATCGATCGAGCTGATAGCCAGCACTTCTCAGCCATGCTAGAGGATTTTAAATATAGGAAGGGGGGGTCCCTGAGAAAATATGTATGGGTTTCAGACAGCTTTGATCAAATCGTCAACCATTTGTTTGTCTGATTACCTACCTATATAATATATATAGTACAATCACTATCATTTTTTTCTCTCTCTAAGCACTCCAATCTGAACTCTCTCTCTCTCTAAAAAGGTAAAAGGAATGAATCTAATAAATGAGAACATTCTGTGGGATGTCACTCTCAAGTCTCTACGAAAGCCAACTAAGACAATTATTCTTTTCAGTGACTAATCTACTTTGCTTTGCTAATTCTTTACTTCTCTCGGGAGCAAAGAGTCAGCTAGAGAAGGGTTTCTTTCAGTCTCCCTCCCTAACGTTTTCCATTCTACGTACTCTTTTCTTTACTTCTCTTGGTTTCAGTGCTCTCCAAGAAACAAAGCATATACTCTTCCGTGCATATACACATGCATAAAGGATGCTTTCGGTTTAAGCATTCTGTTATTCATTACTTCTCTCAACGGCAAAGAATCCAACGAATGTTTTGGTTAATTTGTTAGATCCCTTATAGAAGTATTGCATTCTTGATGCTTACTTACAACTGGTTCAATTCTTGGTTCGATAATATTTATACTTTGATTCTCAATAAAGAAAAGAACACTACTACGTACTTAACGGACCCTGCACACATGCATATTCCATTGTACAGTGAATGACTTTCAATACCGTATAATGTGTATAGAAGAATTAAAACTGAAATAAAATCTTCCCTGCAGCTTATACGTACAGTTTCAAGTGAAAATTATTACTGAATTCACAGTAAGAGATAATTGGAGAAGGAGATGGAACATGTCGAAGTTCTACCGTTCCATTGGGGAAATGGTATGCCTATTGTCATGGTTGTGGTATTGATAGTACTCTACCAACTATTCGCTTCAGCTGTATGAAAGTGATGCGCGACTTCCATCTGTGTATTTCATGTGTCAGACTACTGCATACTATAAGGCATAGATACGACAATCATCCTCTCAAGGTCACCAAATAGAGAGGTACAAACGAGCAGCTAGGTAAATATTATTGCAAAATATGCGAAGGAGAACGAGATCCGCAGCGTTGGTTCTACTTCTGCAATGAATGTGACTTTGATTGCCATGTTCACTGCATTATTGGGAGGTATCCTCAAGTCAAGTTAGGAGAAGTTACAAGCATGATGCTAATGACCAACAACACCTTGTCACCCTGGTCGATAATAAAAAGAGCCCTATTCCTTTTGATAGGAGAGAAAACATTTTTCCTTATGAGCAGCGTGGTAAACCTTGCGAAGGATTGGTCTCTGAATGTTCTCGATCAGTGTTATGTAAACATCCATCACAAGGGATTGTGTGAGAAAAATTGTAACTTATCGATCCCAGCAGAATACATCTATGCATGCATGGGAGTTTCAAATTAATATGTCTAATTGCTTTAGCTTGTTCAGTAAGGAAACGAAACACTTACTCTTTAATAATGATCGGAAACTTGCAGATGATAACCCAACAATACTGTGACTAATTTAACTGACAGAAAACAATTAAATACTTACTAGTATTTGCGTCATTTGCAATTTGACAAAGTTGACAAATGATGGTCAATAAAGATGTTAATTAGCCACCACTTTTGCTGAGCAATTAATCATAAGCATGAAGTTGAGAAAAAAGGAAAAAAAAAAAAAGTTAGATCGAAGTTGATCTAAAACATTATTTGTTTGAAGTTTCCACGTACAAGGCTTTAGCAAGATCAAATTACTTGGTCTAAAACTAGGATATTTATTTAAAGATGAACTTATAAAGCACAAACAACTTCAAAGGTAAAAAACAATGAAAATTGACAAGCACTTAAATTACTGGGGTATTATGATTCCTTGATGGTTTCTAGCTTCTAGTACGCTCTTCTTCCTCCTGCATTGCACGCCCCATCATTTTTGCAGCCAACGGAAGGCCACCACATTTTTGTTTTACTTCTGATTTTAGTTCTTCCAAGATTGAGGGAATGGTAGGTAACAGATATTCGTCAACCGAGTCTTTGAATATTGCCCAGCAGCTTTCAGTGTCCAACATGGGCTCAAGGTGATGTATATTTTCCTTCCCAACCATCATATTTCCTATGTCTTCATTTCTGCTTGTAACTATGACTCTTCCTCCACTGCCTTTTGGAAATCCAAATGCGAAACTGTCACCCCATTTCTTATCATGAGTCAAACTGGAATCCAACTCTTTATACCATGAGTCTGTCTCCCTAGCATCATCAAGCACAATTAGATACCTCTTGCCCAACAATTGCAGATAAAGAGCACATAGCAGTCCTTCTAGGCCAGGTTTTACATCACAAATCGACTTGACTATTGCCTCTTCGACTCCAAGGTACCTCAACATTCTTTTGACAATTGCTAATTTAAGATCCTCATCCTCGTCGTCATCCGGGTGTCTGGCCATGCATACCCAGATCCTTGGATTGAAGTTGTTTTTCACTTCATCTTTGTTGAACATCAGTTGGCAAAGCGTTGTCTTTCCTATACCATCCCTGCCTACAATGCCTATTGCCTTGAACTGATGAACATCACTTCCTTTCTTGAGAAGCAAGTTTTCCATGGACAACACCTCATCATCAAGTCCATAAACCTTTGTTGCATCTACTGCACGAGTAGTCCATCTCAAAATGTCTCTATCATGTGAGCTTGAATCACCATTAATACGTTGTTCATTAATGTCTCGATTTGATGCATCCTTCGTAATGGCCTGGAGATCCCTCTTGATCTGTCTTAAGTCTCTCCGGATTCTGTTAATAGTAATTAGCTCCTCCGGAGAGTTGAAACCATGTTTTCTTGATAGCATCTTGCAGTCGGTCAAAAGATTGTTGAGCTTGTAAAGCTTGTCCCTGAAATTGGTTGCACTCGGAAACTTGACTATTGCAGGCGTGGATGAGCTGAACATGTCTTTTAGCAATCTCTTTATCTCTTGAAATTGGTTGTACCTTGGAATCTTGGAGATGCTTTTGTCCTTCATATCAAGGCCGTCCAGGAACTTGTCTTTCAAGTGCAGTTCCATTTCTTGAGCCATTGGACCAGTCTCTGCAACAACACTCTTTTCTTTACTCAAAGTTGAAATAGCAAGTAGAATACATAAACTTTTTTTTTTCATCAGTAATTAGTTTTTCTTTAGAACTTGGTGACTTGAAACGAGTGTAACTCGTATGTTAATATAATTGCTGCTCCAAAATCAGGTGGAAAGGCTGATGTCTAAGATGCATGCATGCATAATTCATAAGCACAAACATAAAGATAAAGAAGACTGAGAGAAACCTACTGGCTTGTGATGGACTCGGAAATAAAAGTCTGAAACAAGAACGAAGCTGTACAATGGACTAATGAGAGTGCATTCCTGTTGATAGAGCTGATATGATGCGTCTCATATCACTTCTCTGAATCTCTGCCATTCTGTCTCAGTTGTGAATATAGAAGATTAACAGAACTAAAGGCCAACAGTTTGGAAACATGGTGGCCAAGTCAATTATCATGAAGTCATGAAAAGGAAAAGGGAAGGAATATGGCTTGAGTGAGCTTAATCTGCACTCAAACTAAACCCATAAAGTACATATAGGATCTTTGCTTTAATTATTATATATTGTTGGGTTAGTTAAATAGGTGTCAGAAGATTTGGATCTTCAGAGAAGCTAGACTTATAAAATATGATAGTTAGGAAAGAGTACAGCCCCGGTCATCTAAGTACGTGAGAGACAATTAAATTTCGATCAGCTTTTAAATTTAATACATGTGACTGAGATTTACTTGTTTTTCACGGTCTCTCGAAAACCGTCCCTTAATTAGGTAAACATGTCTGTGAAAGAAAATATATTTGACAACTTTGCTCCCATCAGAGTCTCTGAAAGCTAGCTAGTTTAATATCACAAGACGTCGTTGTTGACCACAAACATATCTAGAAAAGAAAAAGATTGTGGTTTTAGCATGGCGTGGTAGGGTTCATTATTAGGATTGGGGGCCCAAAAGCCCATGAGCGCTCGCTTTGCCCATTATGTTTCCATAAAGTCTGCTTGACCGATCTTATAAGCCCAACCCGAAAACTCATTCAATGTTAGTATTAATATTTTTTTACATAGTTATTAGTTGAAAATGTGGACTAATTATTGCATTAGACCATAATATTTTAATTTTGTATTCTATCTTGTCTATCGTTAACCACAAAAGAGATAATTCATAGCTTTTTTATACTTTTTCAAATACAAATAAATATATTAAATATAATGACCTTGTCTACCCAAATAATTTGGCCCAAAAAAGCACGTAAGGCCCTGATTCATTGGTGGGCCCGGGCTTTTTAAATAAACAATCCTGCCCTGCCCCGGCCCGAAAATTTGAACAATGGCCCTGCCCAATGATCACTCCTTCATGGTGGTAAAAAAGCAGCAGGGCCAATTTCAATAAAAATAAAAAGGCAGCAGGGCAATCCTGATCGATCAATTGAATTTCGCAGAAGAGGTTAAAATCGAATTGAATGGGGATCGCCGTAGCCGGAGGAGGACGGTTAACTGATGGTGCAAGCTCCCCCGCCATAAATTATGTGGATTCTGTATCTCTCCTAGACTCCTACAACCAATAATTCTTCTTGTGCCTTTATATTTATCTTCTGCATTTTCTTTCTCCTACAGCCTTTTACATTTATCAAGGATGGAGGCTTATTCCTATGCCTTTGGTAGGTAAGTGCAAAAACAAAAATTTCCTTCTTTGTGGGTTAAGAGTCCTAGTTGTCACTAACTCACTATTATTAAATCGATGGGAATAAGTTTTCCTTGCACAACCAGGATTAAGGGTAAGGGTGCCCATGTATGTATTAAATATTCTCCAACCTATCCAGGGAACGTAGGACCCTGCTACCAATTATATTCTGTACTATAATGCTAATGTTCTTTCGCTAACAACCATATTGCTTGCCAACTACTGCAGGAGCGGCGAGTAGTGTTTCTGGAAGGCTTGGTAGCAAATTTGAGCAATCACAATCAAATGTCCCTCGCGCTGTAGGGGAATGCAGGGGAGGCCAATCTTGGTATGTATTTCTGCTGCAGTTTATGTTTTAGTGATTCAATTAGCTTGTACATTGACTGCTCTATAATTTACATGGTTGTCTTGTTTAGGAGAAGGAAGACATTCTCTTGCGGTCTTACCTCCATTAGTGCATCTAATTAGCAGCTAAGGAAATGCCGACTGTTAGTCTAGTTTTGAGTTGATTAAAGATTGTTATTGTAAGATAATGGACATAAGTAGATACCTTCGTGCAACTTCAACTATGACTTGATATGCATCGAAGACGACAAAAAATATCATCCGGATTTTTGCGGAGACCTGAATTTTTGTGATTGTGCTTGATATTGATACAATTTACTTGACATCATTGATTTCCTTGCGTATACGTCACTCATTGATGATTGTTTGTACTATCCAGAGATTTCTGGCATTGGTGTGTCCACTAGTTTTCTCTTTATATCAAATTTAGAGCTCTCCACCTTATTTTTGCATCCAAGGACTGGCTACGTGAATTTTTCTTTGAATACAAGAAATTTAACAACTAAAACTATCAAGCAGAAATTATTTAAGCTCAAAGTGAAAGATAACAATTATACACTTGAAATTCTGTTATCTAGATAGTAGATATACAGAAAAAGTGCTGATGTTACAATTTTACATGTACACAAAATATGTGAAGCAAAAAAGAAAAAGAAATTCAATCCACATAACAACTAAGATAATAAAATACGCTATACACACTTCAATATTGATAAGGACACATCCTGTAATCCAGAAAAGTGCTGCTGAATCCACCAGTGCTCAATAATTCCAATCACAGAAGAGCAGGGATTTACCTGTAGCTTTTTGGTTGATTCATCTTCCAGAGAGTTCTGTGAATGTAGTAACCTGACTTCCATCCAAAGTTGTCTCTTGGAATGATGGAGGCATGGCTGGCCACACAAAAACAGGTCCTTCGGTGGGCGACAATAGTGGATCTGCTTCCCTTTAAGAACGTTAATGACAATTCTCATGGAAGGCCTCTGATGTGGATTAGGATGGCAGCATGCTAATCCCAGAATCAGCACACATGCCATATCATGCTTACCAATATCTCTATCCAATCTCGAGTCGACAACTTCAAGGATCGTTCCCTAATACACTATGCTATTGTTGTAGTTGTTCTGCTCGTTTTGATTACCAGGCCTTCTTCTGCAGAAAACTTCTAGCACAAGAACACCAAATGCATAAACATCTGTTTCAACAGTAGCCCTTCCTGTTAGAAATGTTTCTGGAGCCATATAACCTGGTATTCCTGCAATCTCTTTGGTGGAGTGGTGAGTTAACTCACTTTGCTGAATGGTTCGAGCCAGTCCAAAGTCTCCCAGCCTGGGGATGAAATCCAAGTCTAACATGATATTGCTGGCTTTTATATATGTCCCGGTGATGTACTTTCTTCTCGCATCCAGTGTGAAGATAATCTAACGATTGAGCAACCCTACCTATTATGGTGTGCCTTCTTTCCCAGCTCAGAGTTGATTGTTCTATTCCCTTGCGCAAATTCTCATCCCAGAATATGAATCTGTCTGGGTTTCCATTTTGCATGAACTCATAGACAATAAGAAGCTCATGGCTTTCATAGCACCATCCAATTAATTAGACCAAATTTTTGTGATGGAGGCTTCCGATTGTTGTTACTTCTGCTATGAATTCTTGCTTGCCTTGACATGAATCCTTTGAGACTCTCTTGACCGCTATCTCTTTATTTTCTAGGATTCCCTTGTAGACTGTTCCAAAGCCACCTTGTCCAAGCTTGTTCTTAAGATGAAATTCTTCTGTTGCTGTCTGAAGTTCTTTCGGTTTGAATTTCTTTGGAACCATAGAATTGCTTTGAATCTCTTCTTCAATCCTCGGATATGCATCCTCCAGTTGCGCCTTTTAACTTTTTGTTTTCCAGTCCAAGTAAGGAGTAACTCCTGATAGCAAAAAATCTCCTATGGCTGCTGACACTGTAATCCAAACCCACAATAGGTCTGAATTTTCGTTTATATGTGAAGAGTGGAAGTCCCAGGACTATATGCAATTTAGATCAGTGTTATTTCCAGTTGAACCTGAAAAATCCCACAAAAACCTTCTCTGGAAGATAAGCTGAGAGATCGAGAGGGAGAGACAAAACCGGATTCTTCATTTCCTCCACGGTTTTATTGGTGAAGGAAATAAAGACAGTGATATTCTGGCTTTGGCTGTCATATTGACTGTCTCTGTGTAATCGCTTCTGCTCGAAGGATTAACATCATAGCTAATCAAAGGCACTAGTTTGATTGAATAAATGCTATTAACATCCAAGCCGACGTGGTTGTCATCAAAATCTTCAGAGTAACTCTTGATTGTGTCAAATTCTACTGCCACTACTTTGGCTTGGGGTAGATCGATCCAATGGAATTTGCATTTACAATTCCAAGCCATTTTCCATCACGTACTCTTCTCAGGAAGACTATGACTGATTAAGATACAGGCCAAGCCTTCAGCACCCGGATTAGTTCTGGGAGCGATATTATGCACAAAGGTTGCACTAAAAGATGCTTTGGTCTCAAGACCACCTTTACTTTTCCTATGAAGCTGTAATGGAGTTTTATAAAAAGCATTCCAGATTGATTCATGATGGAAGAGACACTAACATCAGGAGTGACTTGGATTGCACTTTTAACTATTTGTGAATTGTGAAGAATAAAATTATTCGAATCTTTTTCTCGAAATATTGGGTAGCTGAAGTTCAAGCATGCTGCTGGAGTAAGAGCACCACACAAGAGGGCTAAGAGGAATACAAACATTTTTATTAAAGAAAACTGCAACCAGCCCAAGAACATTAGACTGTATAGACTTGAAGGACTGTGCACAAGAAGGAAGAAGGTGAGCTTCTATGGTTCAAGAATACACATTCTTTTGCGAGATATTTAAGGTACTTAATTTATGCCAGACTGATTAGTGATAGGTATCAAGTGAATTGTTTTGTCTTTTTGCAAGTTCTTGTCTAAATGCGTACAATGCTGTTGTAGTACTATCTTATATTCCTTTTTTTTTTTTTATATATAATTTTTATCGCAACTTAACATGAACTTAGAAGTATTCTGTTGTACATATACACCATCATGGTTGTGCAATTGTGATTGCTTGAAGATTTGTAAAATATTATGTGTTTTATGTTTAATTATCTATAGAAGGAACAATGATCGGTAAAAATTTGCTGCTCTTATTGTCAACTGGTTTTGCTTCCAAATTCTACTTTCTACCATTTGTTATGATTTTGAAATTCATGTGTAAACACTAGAACAAAACTGGAGGAAATGTGGAAATTGGGACAGTTTTGTTTTTTTCGATGACAGAAATTGGGGCAGTTGGTGTTCATATCTCCCTCAAACAAACACCAAGTGTGGGTATTGTTAATACTTTCTTTCCTGCAAAACATGTACACTACTACAGGGCCCAAGCTTTTAATGAATTCATATATTTTCATTTTTTTTATTGATGAGAGGGTGTTTATAAAATTTTATATTGAAGTTGATGGGAAACAGAGCCTGCCTGACATCCATTTCTTTTTCTCTCATCTCTTCTCTTTCCTCTTTGTTCTCGATCTCATCTTCTTCCCTTCTCCTTGAAGAACTCACCGAAACCATCAATCCATCCATCTCTCTTCTCTCATCCTTTCCCTTCAGTTACAGATTTAAATGCTGGAAATTATATTGGTTTCATCTTTTCCCTTGCTTTTTAATTACCTTGTACGTTTTGGTTGTTATAGTGAGGAAGCTAGTGGGTGGATTCAACGCGAAGGTAGTCGTGCATTCTCCGCCTCCTAGATCTGGGACAACTCAGCAGCAAAACTATTGTTCTTAACTGTATGATATCAGATTTGGGAAGTCTTGTACAGATCAGATTCTTTGCTCTGTACGTAGATGTATTCAGTTTGCCAACCTGTTTGATTTTGAAGGTCACAGGATGCTCAAGGCCTCTAGCTTTGTGGAACTCCTCGTATGATCAGTGCGACGATTGAAGGCCTTGCTCGGTTGGCTTATGACCTTGTTTCAACTGCTAGCAATTTGCTACATTTCTTTTAGATCTGAACAATTGTTTATTGGGCCAAAAATAAACACCGAGTTTTGTTTTTAAAGTCAAAACCAATCTCCAATGCTTTTCTCTTGAGTTAGTTAATTAACTCCCTCTCTATTTTTATGTATATGCAAGGATCGCCGTCATGATGATGCGACCAAGTTAAACCGGAAGAACCTCAACCGGAAGCTGGTTTCAGTGTTTCAATAAAGTATTGGTCTATGCCTATCATCTCTAATCCAAGATCTCAAGTGTTTCATCACTTGAGTAGGATGGCAGTGACTGAACCCAAGAAGAACATCATTCACACCGATCAAGATATTAGCCATCCATCCCCAGAAAGATGAAATAAAATGAACAAGATCAAAGATAGCAGCCATCCATCCCATCCCAAGAAGACTCGATATTGGACCAGAAGCAATTAAAAGAAAAAGAAAAAAAAAGAAGTAATTATAATAATGATCTACCCACATTGCTGCTGTTAGTGGTCCCAGTATGTCAGAGCTTCTTCAGAGAAGCCACACACAACCCAAGTTAATCGAGAGACTATTTAACGTGGCTGCACTGCTGCAGCGTGGCTGTGGCTGTTAGACACACACGTGTGTCCTTTGAGGTAATTTTCTCACACGTGTGTGTGGCTTTTGCCCATAAATGTATGTAGTGGTGAAATGCATATTGTGAACATGAGAAAATCTACGAGGAAGTCCAAAACCTGATACCAACTCTGAAAACAGAAACGGACGAGAATACACACACACATATTTAGACATACACATACACCAAAGGAGAAACACCTTCTAGTATATAGTTCTTACAATATAAGCCATATATGTCAAGCTAGGTACCAATGAAACTCCTACAACGGTCGACTTGAAATCCATATAAAACTTTAATATCGTGTAACTCATGCTATACTTTGTAACACTGGATGCTGTGCAAGAGCCTTGTAAGTCTGCAAATTTTCTATCTAACAAAAAACTACGTCCCAGGAAAGAAAGGAAAAAGGAAAAGACATATTCACATTGCCTGCATCCTGCAAGCAAATGAGCTGTTATATAACTTCACGAAAATTTAGTTACAAGATCAAATATTAATGAGTTCCGAAGAAGGCGCTTAGAAGAATGGTTGAAAATCCACATATATATATGAAAAAAAAAATTAGTTATTTTTTGATTCTGATGTGAGATTTTTCTGGTTATTGTTTCTGAGACATACCCTTAACTCCAATGATCACAATAGGAAATTAGTAAAGGCTTAGCTAGCTAGGTCAGTCTGGTTTTCATGTGATTCCTGGTTAGATTGTAAGGAATTTTAAGTCCTTTGAAACTTTAGGGTAATGCACTCTAGTGTATAGCTTGGTACAAATGCAATTATCTTCAAAGTTGACATGCGTCAAAGACCACAAATTTTTTTCCATCCTATCATGTAAGCTTTTATTTGGACTTGCATATAACACAGAATTCATCAAGCACATGCATTTAAAGTTTAATTAAGAACAAGAATTAAAGTTTGTACATTGACTACTATCCGGATCATATTACAATTAGGAAAGTGAATAAATATTGTAATATGTGGAAATCTAATTAAGATGTGAAGTAATATTCACATGAGCATAATATCTAGTAATGTTTGCAGATTAGAGACTAACCATATGCAATTAGGATTCCTCAATGGGTAAGGATCCTTAAGCATTGTCTCCTATAAATAACATGGTCCCTGCCTTCACAATACACACAAGCATTATACTATCCCCATTATAGAGAGTATTGGAGAAAGGCAGAAGATCAAGTTATCGGCTTCGACACAATGGCGTCTTCTTCATCAAGTAAGTATTCCGGAATCATTGGCCTCTGTTTGATATATCTATGTTTGTGTTCTTATGGTGATATGCTATTTCAAAGGATTATTTTACATTTGGTATCAGAGCCCTAGCATGTTTGCCTAGGAACCAACCAAAGTAATTTTTAAGCATGCCAAAAGTTTTTGTCAAGAAACAAAGAAAAAAAAAAAAAAAAAAAAAAAAAAAAAAGGAGGAAATATTTTTTGTGTTGGGCTTGTAAAGAATTAAATAAATAATCCGGAAGCCCACCATTAACCTTAAACCCGAAATCTCAGCCTTAATCAAGAACAACGGCAAAAGATAGTTTTTTCTCGACCGTTGACAACAAAAGAAGGAGGGGCTGAGGAATTCCTTTCCTCTGAAAGTTTTTCAATTCAAAACCCGATTGTTCCTTGCTTGAATTATGAATGCGATGTCGAATTTTGTCTGCCATAACCTTGATTGCAGGTTGCTGTGCTTAAGGTACGCAAACTAAACTCTAGATTTTAATTTGATAATTTATGCAAATTTATGGGATTGTGTTTATGTTGTTGGTTATAATGATTCGTTTGTTGTGATTGGATTGATGGGCTGTTTCTTAATTGCTGCTTTAATTATAATCACGGATAGAAGCTTAGGATTGCAGGAACCTTAGAATCCTATGAATTTTTTTTTCCAACAACTGAAGTTCTTATCCCTTAAAGGATTCGTGCAGATACATATGTTTTTATTCATATGAGCGAAATTTTTTTTTTTTCAAAATCAAGTTTAATTTCCGCTGCAATACAGTTTTTCAAAATCAATTTTATGCTTGTATGAACAAAACAGTGAAACATTCTTGATCCAATTGAGAAGTTTTGATAAAATTTTCAGCCAAAGCAGTTAGTTTTGTTAAGATTTCTCAAAAACTACAGATATAAGGATCAAGGTTGCAGGGATGTACAAAGCTATTAGATGTTCTTCCAAAGAAGGTTCTAAAATTCTTAATAGATGTTGTACATAACTGGCACATTGCAGAAACTTTAAAACACATAAGGAAAGAATAATTTCCTAAGGCCAAAGCTAGGAAGTTATTCATAAAAAAATTGATGTTTTAAGACCTCTGGTGGTGTGATAAAGAACATAAGGGTTGGTTGTACTTCTTGCTCAAATGTGTTGTGCAGCTAACAAAAATTGCAGAATGGGGTTGTTATAAAGATTGATTGCTTGTATGATTGTTTTCCATGCTTATGTGTTATTGACGTATGTATGTAAAATCTAAAGAAACATGCATAATTGTTAGGCTAAAATAGGTACTTATGCTAGTTTATTTCTATTTTCAGCCATCAACCCTGCTACCATGAATCTCACCATTGAGACCTTGACTGGAAATAATTTTAAGAAGTGGAAGAATGACCTAGAAATTTATCTAGGTGTGTGGGATTTAGACTTAGCTCTCAGAGAACCCAGACCAGTTATTGTGACCACCAGTACTAGAGCTGAAAAAGACAAAGCAGAAAAATGGGACAGAGATAATAGATTGAGCTTAAAAATTATGCAGAAAGCTATGACAGAAACAACAAGGGGAGGGATTCCAGTGTGTAATACAGCTACAGAATATCTTGAGGCTATAGAGGAGAAATATAAAGAGAGTGATAAAGCCGAAACAGCAAACCATTTGAATTCTCTAATGACCTTGAAATTTGATGGAGTTAGTAGTGTTAGGGAGCACTGCTTGAAGATGATAGATGTAGCCAACAAACTGAAAGCATTAGAGTCCCCTATAGCTGATCCTATGCTAGTACACATGATCCTGATGTCTCTGCCTCCTCAGTATAGTCAACTTATCACAACCTACAACACTCAGAGGGAAAAATGGAGTATAAATGAGCTGATTTCGATTTGTGCGCAAGAAGAGAGTAGGATTAAGAAAGAAAAGGGAAAAGGTGTGGCTACTGTAAACCTAGTGAATAAAGAGGAAACCAAAACTGTTCACCAAAAGAAGTCTTCTAATTCATCAAAGAAATTCCATAAGGGCTCTACTTCCGCTGGAGGATCTCACTCACTGAAAGTAAATAAGAATCCAACAGTCTTCAAGTGCTATTTTTGTGATAAGGTAGGGCATCTGAAAAGGAACTGTCACAAGTATAAGGGATGGTTGTCTAAAAAAGGTAATAAAATCTGTTTTGCTTGTTTTGAGTCTAACTTAGTTAATGTTCCATTAGATTCTTGGTGGCTAGATTCAGGGTCCCCTATTCACATAGCTAATTCTTTGCAGGGATTCATAAGAAGGAGGGCACCAAGTAGGGCTGAAAAGAACCTGTTCGTAGGCAATGGGATGAGAGTCGCAGTAGAAGCCATAGGAGATGTCAGACTTAGATTAGGACCTGATTTTGTTTTAGAATTAAACAATGTTTTTTATGTACCTTCCATGAGAAGGAATTTGATTTCTTGTTCACAACTTGTTGAAGCTGATTTCAGCTATTTCGTTAATAAAATTGAGTGGATTTTGTTTTACAACAATGCTCCTGTTGGTAAAGCTTTTATTGTGCATGGTTTATGGCAATTGACTTGTTCTTATGTCTCTGAAACTTTTCTTGTTGAAAACTCAGGAGTTAAAAGGAATTTTGTGAATGAAAAATCTTCAAACCTTTGGCATAAAAGACTTGGTCACATATCTAAAGAAAGAATTCAGAAGTTAGTCAAAGAAAACATTTTGCCTGATCTAAATTTTGCAGATTTAAATGTGTGTGTAGACTGCATTAAGGGAAAACTAACAAATAGCAGTAAGAAGGGTTCAACTAAAAGTCAGAATTTGTTAGAAATAATACACACAGACATCTCAGGGCCCTACTCCCCCCAAACCATATGTCGAAACCAGTATTTTATAACCTTTATAGATGATTTTTCTAGGTTTTGTTATGTCTACCTAATTTCGGAAAAGAGTCAAGCACTTGAAGTATTTAAAATTTTTAAGAATGAGGTTGAGAATCAGTTGGAAAAGAAAATAAAGATAGTGAGATCCGATAGAGGAGGTGAGTACTATGGAAAATACGATGAAACAGGACAACATAAGGGACCTTTTGCACTTTATTTAGAAGAGTGTGGCATCGTAGCTCAATATACAACACCAGGGACACCACAGCAAAACGGGGTAGCAGAGAGAAGAAATAGAACACTAGTAAACATGGTGAGGAGTATGATGTGCACTACAGGGTTGCCGAGATTTTTATGGGGAGATGCTTTAAAAACAGCAAATTATATTCTGAATAGAGTCCCTAGTAAAGCTGTAGATAAAACTCCTTTTGAGTTATGGACAGGGAGAAAGCCTAGTTTAATGCATTTGCATGTCTGGGGGTGTAAAGCTGAAGCAAAACCGTATGATCCTCAGTTGAAAAAGCTAGATTCTAGAACTGTCAGTGGCTACTTTATAGGATATCCAGACAAATCAAAAGGTTTTAGATTTTATTGTCCTAACTACCATCTTAGAATAATAGAAACGAGGAATGCAAAATTTATTGAAGACACTGAAGCTACACAGAGAGAAGATATGAGTGATTTTCTTTTGGAAGAAGAGGAAGCTGTTGCTAGAACCTTATCAGAAAACAATCAGCAAAATTTTGTGTTGCCTGCACCTTTCCCTATTACAACAAGAATTGATAACTTTGAAGAGATCCCTGAACATGCTGAAAATCCACCTCAAGTTCAGATACCAGATCCAGTAATTGCACCGAATCCTCCACCAAGTCAGCAACCTCCAGAGCATCCTCAACCATCTATTCAGCCACAAATGCCAATTCAACCCTTGAGACAATCGCAGAGAGTTAGGAGACCAGCAATCTCAAGTGATTATGTCCTTTACCTTCAAGAAAAAGATTTTGACATAGGAGAGGAAGATGATCCACTAAGTTTTAAGCAAGCTGTTGAAAGTGTGCATGCCAAGAAGTGGCAGGAAGCAATGGAAGCAGAGTTACAGTCAATGTATGAGAATGAAGTATGGGAATTAGTTGAGCCTCCTCCTGGTATCAAAACAATAGGCTGCAAGTGGGTATATAAAACAAAGAAAAATTCAGATGGGAGCATAGAAAGACATAAAGCCAGACTTGTAGCTAAGGGGTTTACGCAGAGAGAGGGAATAGATTATAATGAGACCTTCTCACCTGTTTCAACTAAAGACTCTTTCAGAATAATTATGGCCTTAGTTGCACATTTTAACATGGAACTGCATCAGATGGATGTTAAAACTGCTTTCCTGAATGGTGAATTGTATGAAGATATTTATATGAGGCAGCCTGAGGGTTTTATTGGTGAAGGCAGTGAGCACTTAGTGTGTAAACTTAATAAATCTATCTATGGTTTAAAGCAAGCGTCTAGACAGTGGTATCTCAAGTTCGATTCAATAATGGTGTCACATGGTTTTGTCGAAAATCCACTAGATGAGTGTGTATACCTGAAAATTAGTGGGAGCAAGTTTATTTTCTTGGTTCTATATGTCGATGACATTCTTCTTGCCAGCAGTGACTTATCTCTTTTACATCAAACAAAAGACTTTTTATCTAGAAACTTTGAGATGAAGGATTTAGGTGAAGCCTCCTATGTACTTGGTATCGAAATCTGCAGAGATAGAAAGAAGGGTCTTTTAGGTTTGTCTCAGAAAAATTACATAGACAAAGTTCTTAAAAGATTTAAAATGGATAAGTGTGCTCCAGGGGATGCTCCTATGACTAAGGGTGATTTGCTGCATAAAGATCAGTGTCCCAGGAATAATTTAGAACAAGAATCCATGAAAGATAAACCCTATGCCTCACTTGTTGGGAGCCTGATGTATGCTCAGGTTTGTACTAGGCCTGATATTGCTTATTCTGTTGGAATGTTGGGTAGATTTCAAACAAACCCAGGTCATGCACATTGGGTGGCTGGAAAGAAAGTCTTAAGATACTTGCAGGGCACTAGAGACCATCTTTTAGTGTATAAAAGAATTGAAAATCAAGAACTGGAAGTGATAGGATATTCAGATGCTGACTATATAGGGAAAAATAAGTCCAAAACTCAGAAAAAGTCCACATCTGGTTTTGTGTTTATGCTTGCAGGTGGCGCAATTTCTTGGAAATCTGTAAAACAGACTTGTGTGACTACATCTACGATGCATGCTGAGTTCATTGCATTATATGAAGCCACTATACATGCTGTGTGGCTTAGAAACTTTATCAAAGCCATTAGAGTAATGGATTCCATTCACAGACCCTTGCAGATTTATTGTGATAATAGTGCAGCAGTGTTCTTTTCAAAGAACAATAAGAGATCCTCAAAAACTAAGTTTGTAGATCCTAAGCATCTTCTGGTTCGAGAGAAAGTGAAGCATGATGAAATTGTAGTTGATCATATTAGTGGAGATAACATGTTAGCAGACCCTTTTACAAAACCCTTAGCAATTGGGGTTTTTAAGGAACATGTTATGAATATGGGATTGATTCAGTCATTTGACATGGCTTGAATCAGTGGGAGCTTGAGAGAAGCTCAGTTTTGTAATTTTTCTTTTGGTTTCTGTTTGTAACCTCTTGAATGCCATAATAGACAATATTTCCAGATTTATTAAAGTCAATATACATGAATTAATGTCTCAGATTCTTATGTTTTATGATTGCTGCAGCATATGATTGTTTGATAAGTATGTACATGTACTAGTTTTTCGGATGTTTGATAAATGCATCCATGATATTAGATCTATTTGGCTGTTTGATATGTTTTGACAGTTGCAGAAGATCTTGGTTCTCTTTATGAGAAATAGCAGACTTCTCACGAAGTATAAAGAATGATTCTGCAAGTGCAGAATAAAGGAGGACCTTATGTGGAAATTCAGGTACTTTCATTCACAATGCAGTATTCCACATGATTGTATTATGCTGTTGGTGGTTTATGTGATTACAACTCTGTTTCTAGTGATTATAGAAAACTGGCATTGCTGATTTAGATGCAAGTTTTTCTTTAGTTCTGCTACAGTGGTTGTGATCATATTAACCTTGAAATTAGATTGTAGAAATGTACAATATCAGTGATCACAAAAGAGGTTCTTGTCATTGCAGTTGCTTGATGAACCAATATGAAAGTCCAAGTGGGAGAATGTAAGCTTTTATTTGGACTTGCATATAACACAGAATTCATCAAGCACATGCATTTAAAGTTTAATTAAGAACAAGAATTAAAGTTTGTACATTGACTACTATCCGGATCATATTACAATTAGGAAAGTGAATAAATATTGTAATATGTGGAAATCTAATTAAGATGTGAAGTAATATTCACATGAGCATAATATCTAGTAATGTTTGCAGATTAGAGACTAACCATATGCAATTAGGATTCCTCAATGGGTAAGGATCCTTAAGCATTGTCTCCTATAAATAACATGGTCCCTGCCTTCACAATACACACAAGCATTATACTATCCCCATTATAGAGAGTATTGGAGAAAGGCAGAAGATCAAGTTATCGGCTTCGACACAATGGCGTCTTCTTCATCAAGTAAGTATTCCGGAATCATTGGCCTCTGTTTGATATATCTATGTTTGTGTTCTTATGGTGATATGCTATTTCAAAGGATTATTTTACATATCATTCCCCTGACCTGAATTATTACAAAACTACTGTTTTGGATTGATACAAACGTTTGACATTGCAATCTGAAAGCATAAATTTATATGACCAATCACAACGATATGTTACTGTTCCTCGCATTTGTTTATTTGTACCATCCAGAGATTACTGCTATTGGTGTGTCCATTAGCATTCCTTTATGTCAAATTTAAAACTTTCTAATCATATAGCTCTTTTGGCTTTTAGGACGATGTGTCCTTCTGTTTAATTAGGTCATCAACCCGCCACCTTGCTCCTTGTTACACATTTTAGTCTTTGATGCTGCTACGGAACCAATTCCCCTTTCTTTGTTTGTAATTTGTTTTTGTTTCCCATTTTGTTCCCTGTACGTTCTCTTTCAGGTCTAGAGAAAGTTTTGATTGCCCCAAAAAAAAAAAAAAAAACAAAACACACACACACACCTTTTTAATCATTTAATGACTGACACCGGTATATAATTTCATTTTTTTTAGGAGACTGATTCCTATAAAATTATAATTTTTATTATATGATATTTTACAAATGAAGCAAAAAAACAGTGACTAATTTAAGTTGAAGGAAAAATATGCAATTTTGCTTACAATTCTGTTCATCTTGATACTACAGAAACGTACTGTTACTGGACCTACTAGTGTACAAAATATAGCTTACAGTAAATGTATCGACAGGAGAAAGTGAGAAATAGGTATGGTATACTGTACATACCTAGAGATGTTCTATTGCACTGCGGACAAACATGTAATCCAGAAAGTATTGCTAAATTCACAAGTTCACAAGAATATGACACAGACAAAAGAGCAAGGTTTCACTTTTAAGCTTAGGCTGATTCATCTTCCAGAGATTTCTGTGAATGGAGTAAGTCGACCTCCATCTAAATCAGATTCTGTGTCCTTTTTGAATGATGGAGGCATGGATGGCCATACAAAAGCCGGTCTTTCAGTTGGCAACGATGGTGGATCTGCTTCCCTTGTAAGAACCTTCAGGACAGTTCTCATGGAAGGCCTCTGATGTGGGTTGGGATGGCAACAGGCTAACCCCAAAGTCAGCACGGACACCATATCATCCTCATCAGTGTCTCCATCCAATCTTGAGTCCACAGCATCAAGGATCTTTCCCCTGCTGTAAAGATCCCATAGCCAATAAACTATGCTATTATTGTAGTTACTCTGCTCAAGTTGATTTCCAGCTGGCCTTCTTCCACAGACGACTTCTAGCACAAGAACACCAAATGCATAGACATCTGTTTCAACTGTAGCCCTTGCTGTAAGAAATGTTTCTGGAGCCATATAACCTAGTGTTCCTGCAATCTCTTTGGTGGAGTGGTGAGTTACTTCACTTTGCTGAAGTGTACGAGCTAGTCCAAAGTCTCCCAGCCGTGCAGTGAAATCCGAGTCTAACATGATATTGCTGGCTTTTATGTCTCGGTGGAGTACTCTCTTCTCGCATCCATTGTGAAGATAATCTAGTGCCTGAGCTACCCCGCTTATGATGCTGTGCCTTCTCTTCCAGCTCAGTGGTGGTTCCTCCATCTCTCTGCCTAACTTGTCATTCCCAAATAGGAATCTGTCAAGGCTTCCATTTGGCATCAACTCATACACAATAAGAAGCTCATGGCTTTCATAGCACCATCCAATCAATTTAACCAAATTTTTGTGACGAAGACTGCCTATTGTGGTGACTTCTGCTATGAATTCTTGCTTGCCTTGACGTGAATCCTTTGAGACTCTCTTGACTGCTATCTCTTTATTTCCCAAGAGTCCCTTATATACTGTTCCAAAGCCACCTTTTCCAAGCTTGTTCTTTGGATTGAACCTGCCTGTTGCTTTTTGAAGTTCTTTCAGTTTGAATTTTTTTGGAGCCATGGCAGTGCTTTGAATCTCATCTTCTATCCCGGGAAATGCATCCTCCAGTAATTTATTTTCACGCTGTCTTCTCCAGTAGAAGTAAGAAGCAACTCCTGCTAGGAGGACCATTACTGCTGCTGCTGGGATTGCTATCCAAACCCACAGAAGGTTTGGATTTTCATCTATATGTGAAGAGGTGAAGTTCCAAGACTGTATGCAATTCAATTGAGTGTTGTTGCCCGTGGAAGCTGAGAATCCCACATAAACCTTCTCCGGAAGATAGTCAGAGAGATCAAGAGGAAGGGACAGAACTTGATCCTTCATTTGCTCCCCAGTTTCCTTGGTGTGGAAGACAAATATGGTGAGGTTCTGGCTGTCATACTGAATTGTCACTGCATAACTGACACTGCTTGAAAGCCTGATGCCATATCTTGTCAAACTCTCTTGTTTGAGAGAGTAAATGCTATTTACATCCACACCCACATGGTTGTCATCGAGATCTTGCTCGTAGCTTTTACTTGTGTCAAACTCTACCGCCACAATTTTGGCTCGATCAGATCCATTGGAATTTGCATTTACAATTCCAAGCCATTGTCCATTGCTATTCTCCGGAAGAGTAGAGTTGGCAGTTAAGATAAAGGCCAGGCCTTCAGCACCCGGATTGGTTTTGTTACTGATGTTAATATTGAACATAGTGCTAAAGGATGCTTTGTTCCGACGACCATCTCCCCACAACCTGAATCGCTTCTTATATAGAAACCTTCCAGATTCGTTGTTGATGGAAGCATGAGTAGCATCATGAGTGACTTGGATGGCATTTAAATATATGCTTGAATTTGTGGATAGGATAAAATCCTTTTCATCCACTTTGTCTTGAAATGTTGGATAGCTGAAATTCAAGCACCCTGCTCGAATAAGAGCACAACACAAAAGAGCTAGTAAGAATGCAAAGGTTTGAAGTGAATAAAACTGCATCCTGCTCATTTGCTCAGGAAGATGAAGCTTGAGAGACAACAAAGATGGTGAGTTTGGTGAGTTTCAAAGGTTCAAAGAAGATACATTCCTTTGCAAGATATATAAGGTGAATGGGTCAAACTAATGACTTGTATAAGGAGAAAATTTCTCTATTTTCTCCAATTCTATTTTCGAATATGTTTTTTTATTTTATTTTATTTTTTTATGGGTATTATGGTATATGACAAAAATACCATGAGCTTGGATGTGTATTATTATAGATATATTTAGAATATGGGATTTGTAATATATTACTTGTTATGAATTCAGGCTGCATGCAGAATCTATTTGGATCGAGCTATTCAGCACCAAAGATTTGCTACATGTACAGTGAGTAGCCTTTATTATCAATCTTTTGCGCGCTGCACAATCTCATCATCCATAACAACTTTAGAAATGATTTAATTTGTCTGTTAACTCATATTTCGATAGACTAGACAACAAGAATACATATTTTAATCACATTTAAGGAGAATCTGGTTATTGAAAATGTCAAGATCAATAGGGAAAGTTCATACCAATATTTTAAAAGGCGCGCCTGAGGCTCAAAAGACGCGAGGCGCATGAGAAAATGAGTGTGTTTTGCTGGCGAGGTACAGAGGCGGTGAAGGCGCAGATCAAGGCGGCGAAGGCACCAAAAACAAGTCTAGAGGCGTTCAACGCGGACGCTCAGAATTTTTTATTTATTTATTATTTTTTTTATAACACCAAAACGACGTCGTTTTGGTGTTTTGAGAACTAAAACTCCTTTAGGTCTCGAGCTGAAGTCATTTTCGACTTCCTTCAGCCTCCATCAAAACTCCGACTCCTTCACTTCCATATCCCAATTCCCAAGCAGCAAATTTGATAAAATGATCAAGGGCCCATTGGTTTTCTCAAGAATTTCGCTCTAAAGGAGGCTGTTTGCAGAATTGGAGCAAGAAATTTTCTCACTTTCAAAGTTGTAGTTCGATTTGAAGAGTTTAAGAATTTTTTATCAATTTGATGTTGCGATCCAACTTTGTTTTTCTTGTCGGATTTTTGTTAGGCTAGAATCAATTCGATGTTAAAGCCTTGCTAATCTAATCGTAGATAGATAGCGGTAAATTTTCTGATTATATGAAATTTCTCTGTTGAAGACTAGAGATGCTGTTGAAGCTAGTAGATGCAAAGAATGACAATTGAAATTGGAGTTTTCACAGGATATTCTCTTCTACTCACTACGCTTAATTACAATTCCTGAGGTCAGTTTATAAGTTTTCAATCTGCCTCATTGTCATGATAGAACTAGTCCAACCCATGTTTATGGTCAAAGTATATAAAAGGTTATCTGGACTGAGCAACTGTTTGGGGTTTGTCTATCTATTAAAGATTGAGTTCATCGGAATAAACTCAGCAGAGGACGATAGGGTTTGGTCAGGGTCATGGGGTGGGTCCAAATGTTGAGCATGGAGTTGAGAGCTGTCTGTATAAACCCAAGGGATATCCCTCCTGTCAAGGTGGAGATAGACCTTGTTGCAGATTGTAGCCATAGATATAAATCAAAGGATTCAGCAGTGGCAGCTAGGATATTCATCTTAACTAGTTTACTCTCTTAGCATATATGAAATAGTTGGTTATAACTATTTACATACAATGTGCTAGTCTTTGGTCAATTTATGGTTGAATCATACAATAGTTGAATGTGTTAGTCTTTGGTCTTTGGTGAATGTGCTAGTCTTTGGTCAATTTACATATAATAGTTGAATCATATGGTTTTAGTACTTGCTTATTATGAATTGATGACAATTTATCATGTTTTTTTTGTTACAATACATGTTCTATATACAAGACTAATAATTACATAAATACAGCTCATTTATACGTAAGGCTTATGCCTTACGCCTCAAGGCGAACGCCTTGTTGAGGGTCTCTCGAAAACGCCTCGGCTACGCCTCAGCCTTTTAAAACATTGGTTCATACCAATTGCATCAAAACAGTCTAATCCTAAAAATACATAAAATTCCTAAATAAACAAAAAATGACAAACATACCGGGAGAAACATCTACAATTTCAAACGTTGATCAATATAACCACAAGTTGAGTTGGTAAGCAGCTGGTATGAATATTTTCCTGGACTTGGAATTGTATTCACACACAGAGGCATATATATATATATATATATATATATATATATATATATATATATATATATATATATATATATATAAGGCCCTTCTAGTGAGGGATCCTTTTTTTTAATTTTTTTTAGGGATAGGGCATTAGACTAACTTTTCGATCATATTTTGGCATCTCAACCGTTCAGTTTTTAGGTCTTAATGTGTAGATCACCTCTGCAAATTTTCAGCCAAATTGATTATCGTTAAGGCATTCAAAACTGCGATTTACAATTATTTGTATGAACGGTTCAGGTTGGACAGATTCGGTTCGTCCATTAATTTAATCTGGTTTGATACCTTAACGTTCACCGATTTGACTGAAAATTTGCAGAGGTGATCTACACATTAGGACCTAAAAACTGAACGGTTGAAATTGCAAAATGTAATCGAAAAGTTGGTCTAATGCCCTATCCCTAGAAAAGACCAAAAAAAGAATCCCTTAGTGGAAGGGTCGTCATATATATATATATATATATATATATATATATATATAACAATTATACATACACATATAAGTTGCAGTATGGTGATTGGATGATCAGGAGAATTTGTTTGTATATTATTCTACATTCATCAGGCTGCTGATGAATTGTTACACCATTTGCAGAGATTTTATTGTTTGAAGATTCCATCAACTTCAAAGTTGGTTTAATTTGTTACAACAAGAATTAAATCATTTTAAGAATCTAGCTAGAACATAAAACCCTTGTTATGACCAAGTCAATGAATATATGGTCATTGAAAATTAGAAATCAACAACGAAAGTTCAATGCGACTCGCTTCATAATGACAAAAATGAAAATTCATCGTCATTTAACATATTATAGACATATAAAAAAGGGACAAATAAACAAGTATATACATCTCTAGTTTCAGACTAAGCACAAGTCCACCTTGGCGGTCTTAATTGAATACTGTAGTAGAATCTCAGAGAAATTTCTGCATGAGGATTTGTCAATGTTATTCTGATTTGTGTTTTGTTTCCATGCAAGTTAAGGTCTCTTTCAAACGAAACTGCCTCGAAATTAATAAATTTAAGGAAAATTTTCAGTTTACTACGTACTCTGTACTCAACATCATATTAGTCATTCCCCTTTCAATTTCATCAGCAACAAATTTACTGTGCCGTCCAATTTGAACGTTTACTTTGACGGAGGGGCCCACTCAAAGGGCTAAATTTGTCATTTCATATAATTTCTTAAAAAACAAAAAACAAAAAATCTAATCAAAGGACACCATTCCTCCATCTCCACCCACCTCTCCCCCGACTCTCAGATCAACACCTTGGCCTTGCTGGAGCTCTCCAAGGTCGTTCTCCTCTTACCTCGCCTCAAGCCCAATCCCGACTCCTCCTCCTCTGTTGCCGCTTCTCCTGCCAAAATATTGAAGCCTGATTGGCTTTCCAAGCACCGGACCAAATTCCCCGCCGTCGCCGCCTACCTCATCTTCTCAGATCGAGTCTCCAACGATCCGACCCAGTGGCTCGAGCTCTCATTTGAAAATCTCCAGGGACTCATCCGCAGCCGGAGCATCAAGATGGTGGACCATCTTAAGGTTGAAGAATCATCAGTGCCAATGACTTGAACACCTCAGCTGCAATGTTGGCATGGTCTCCAACCTCAGGCTTGGACACCTTAAGCAAAACCCTAGAGCACAAATCAGTCAACTTCAGGCTTCAAACTATCCGGAAACAGATCCAAATGAACCAAATCCATCACAAGTTTCAATTTTTCAAGCACCGAAAACAAAACCCTAACATCAAACTCCCTCTCTTCGCTCTCTCAATCCTCACTATTCTTCAATCCCTTGTGACCCGATTCAGCGCGGCGGCGCTTCAGCGACTGGCAAATCGACTGGAGGAGAGAGAAAAATGCCATGGGAGTGAAGAGAGTGCAAATTGGGGAATTGGGGGAGAGGAGGAGAGAGAGGTAGAGCTTGGAGGCGGAGAGAGTGAAATGGGTTGGGCGCATCCATGGCGGTGGCGATGGGGAGGACCAGATTGGAGAGGGAGAGGGACTTGGCGGCGAGCTCGTCGGAGAAGCGGTTCATGCGGTCGGGATCATTGGCGTCGAAAAGGATTTGGAGGTCGGAGAGAGTGGAATTGGAGATGGGTTGGGATTGGGTATTGGTGTTGATATGAGGGTCGAGGGAGAGGAGGTGGGTGGAGATGGAGGAATGGGGTCCTTCGATTAGATTTTTTTTTTTTAGAAAAATTATGTGAAATGACAAATTTAGCCCTTTAAGTGGACCCCTCCGTCAAAGTAAACGTTCAAATTGGACGGAATAGTAAAATTTGTACATGGCTAATCGAAATTGAAGGCACAGGGGTGTTGCTGATGAAATTGAAATGGGAGAGACTAACATGATGTTGAGTGCAAACCACCGGGTTGTAAACTAAAAATTTTCTTAAATTTAAAGTCATTTAGCAATAAGGTGATCTGGTGTTGCTTTCTTCCCATGTGCAAAGTCTTCCGCACTATTAACCAAATACTCACGTTAATTAATGCAGAGCTGAGCCATCTTATTAGAAAACATTAAAATTATAAAGAAAAGATTACAAAATTATTACGACCGCACTTTAGTTTTACAAGAAATTGCTAAATTGTCAATGCACTTTAGTCTCAGCAAAATGACACCGTAAATTAAGTTAGAAATAGTACAATACTGTCAGAATGCTTTTAATGGATCTACGAGGAAGTGATCAACTGGACTGCAATATTATATGCATGCATGGTCCCAAAGAATTAACATTGCGTACGTGGAGGGCCGAGGACTCAAGGTACAAATCTTTTTGCAGTTAAGCAAAGGCAAATTCCATTGAAAAAAAAATAGAATAGAAAAAGCAAAGGCACATTCGATTTTATATATGCTACAGGTAAGAATGATTTGTGCTCAATCTAGCCATTGTCAAAGTCTTTAGTTTTCAGTGTCTAGACATAAATAAATAATACAATTAGCTTTACTTCAAACAAAAAATACATTCTTTTTTAGGAAAACTTTCACCACCAACAGTGTTGTTTGTTTATCTTATGAATCAGTTTGTGTTTCAGAGGGAAAGATATCATGCTTTTACGTTTTCACAATAAATTGGGAAGCAATAGTAGTGTCTAGACAGAAACAGAATTCGATAATGATTTGTGTTTAAGAATAATAGAATTGAGAGAGATTGATGAGAGAATTGTATTTCATTATTGAGAATAGGAGCCCTATATATAGGAATTACAAAGTACATGTTCTAATGTTACAAGGAAAACTAATCCGAGTAGGACTAGGAATTCTAGAACCTTATCTCCTATTACAACCATGAAACTAATCCTAGTTTGAATAGGCACACAAAACTGATTTTCCTTCAACACTCCCCCTTGTGCCGCTCAAACTTGGTGGTGACGCTTCGTCCGTTGCCTCGTTAAAAACCTTGCTCGAGTGAAAAACCCTGTGGGATAAAAACAAGCTCGAGGAGGAGAAAAGAGTACAACACGTCCTTCACTTCTTCGAGATCGAACATGTAGACATCATAACTCCCCCTGATGTCGATATCTCCCCCTGATTGCTACAATCATGGGAGTTCGGATAACTTTCTCAATCCGATGCTCTTCACATGTTTCTCGAAGGTGGATTTAGGTAATGACTTAGTGAATAAGTCCGCTACATTATCCTCTGATCGGATTTGATTCACTTCAATCTTTAGAAGTGATTTTTGTTGCTGATTATAAAACAACTTAGGCGATATATGCTTGGTGTTGTCGCCCTTGATGAAACCTAACTTCATTTGCTCAATACAAGCTGCATTATCCTCATAAATGCATGTAGGTTCATCCTTGGTAGACTTCAAACCACAACTTCCTTGAATATGTCTAATTACAGACCTTAGCCATATACATTCACGCACAGCTTCATGTAGAGCAATAATCTCTGCATGATTTGAGGAAGTAGCAACAAGGGTCTGTTTTGTAGACCTCCAAGATATCGCAGTGCTTCCCATGGTAAAGACATAACCCGTTTGGGAGCGACCTTTGTGAGGGTCAGAGAGGTACACTGCATCAGCAAAACCCATCAAAACATCATTGTCATTTTGATGGAGTGGAGGAGGGTGAGGCCGGCCACCCTTGGTGGTGGCGGCGGCAATGTTGCCGGCCATGGCATTTTGGACGATGGCTCTTGAGCCAATTTGGTCCGATCTCATCCTTCTGTCATTCCTTTTCTCTTTGTAGGGATAGAATAGGCACATATCAATCGTACCTCTTAGGTATCGAAAGATTGTCTTTACACCAATCCAATGGCGGTGTGTTGGCGCAGAGGTATGTCGAGCTAACAAGTTCACTGTGAAGGAGATGTCCGGTCTTGTGCATTGAGCTAAGTACAATAATGCGCCTATTGCACTTAAATAGGGCACTTCGGCCTCTAATGATTCTTCGTCCTCATCCTTTGGACGAAACGGATCTTTTTCGGGCTCAAGACTACGGCCGATCATGGGAGTACTCACAGGCTTTGCTTTATCTTCATTAAAGCGCCTTAGAATTTTCTGAGTATATGCAGACTGATGGATCAAAATCCCATCACTACGGTGCTCGAGTTCTAAACCGAGACAAAACCGTGTTTTCCCAAGATCTTTCATCTCAAATTCGGATTTCAAATATTTAGCAGTTTCCTTTAACTCATCTAGAGTTCCAATTAGGTTCATGTCATCGACATAAACTGCTACGATTGCAAATCCGGAACTTGTTCTTTTAATGAACACGCATGGGCATATTTCATTATTAATATATCCCTTCCCAATCAAGTAGTCACTTAGACGGTTATACCACATCCGTCCAGATTGTTTTAATCCATATAGTGAGCGTTTTAATCTTATTGAAAACGCACTCCGTGGTTTAGAGCCACTTGACTTGGGTAATTGAAGTCCATCTGGGACCTTCACATATATCTCTAAATCTAAATCCCCATAGAGATATGCTGTAACCACATCCATAAGCTGCATGTAAAGTTTTTCGGAAACTACTAAACTGACAAGGTAGCGGAACGTTATAACGTCCATTACGGGAGAATACGTCTCCTCGTAGTCGATTCCAAGGCGTTGTGAGAAACCTTGCGCCACGAGGCGGGCTTTATATCTAACCACCTCATTTTTCTCATTACGCTTTCTAACAAAGACCCATTTATGGCCAATAGGTTTTACATCTGGGGGTGTCTGCGTTATAGGCCCAAATACCTGTCTCTTTGCTAGTGAATCCAATTCAGCCTGGATCGCATCTTTCCATTTAGGCCAATCCGCTCTTCGTTGACATTCTTCGACAGAGCGAGGTTCGATATCATCATATTCTATAATTCATTTTGCAACATGATATGCAAATGCATCATCAATAGCCATAGAATTTCTATCTATCATCTCATGTACACTAGTGTAATTCATGGAGATCTCTCTATTCTCTGGAATTGGTTCTGACATTAGAATGTCCCCCAATGATGTCTCTTGGACATAACCATAATCCGGAATATCCTCATGAGATGGATTATTTACATCGATGATTAATGGATTATTTTGTGCCAAACTCGCTTTCTTTCTTGGGCGAGAATCCATCGAACCTATATGCCTCCCGCGCTTCCTGGCAGGAGCTATGGGCCTAGCCACAACGTCACCATCACTATGAGAGGGGACGTTGGCGCCATGCTCAGGTGCCCTTGAGATGGCGTCATGTCCTCTAATTTTAGGGACATCAATCCTTGCAGGCACGTTTGCAGCAGGTATGTGTGATCTCGTCACTTTAGCGATATCAGAAAACGCATCAGGCATCGATTCTGCTACGTTATGAAGATCGAGAATTCTCCGCACTTCAATTTCGGACTGTGCATTTCGGGGATCAAGATGAGACAGAGTGGGGACAGAACACGACAATTCCTGTCGTTCCTGTTGAACATTTATGTTCTTATCTCCCCCTAACGATGGGAAAACTGTCTCATCGAAGTGACAATCCGCAAATCTAGCGGTAAAGAGATCGCCTGTCAAGGGTTCTAAGTAGCGGACAATCGTTGGAGAATCATATCCAACATAAATGCCTAATCGTCGTTGAGGACCCATCTTGGTAAGCTGTGGCGGCGCAATTGGCACATAAACTGCACACCCAAATATGCGTAAGTGTGAGACATCAGGCTCATACCCAGTCACCATCTGGGACGCAGAAAAGGGTTGAGTGGCAGTAGGTCTCAGACGAATAAGCACAGCTGCATGCAATATTGCATAGCCCCAAGCAGAAATAGGGAGATTGGTGCGCATTACCAATGCTCTAGCGACCATTTGTAGTCGTTTAATGGCAGCTTCTGCGAGACCATTTTGGGTGTGAACATGAGGAACAGGATGTTCAACTTCAATCCCAATGGACATGCAATAATCATAAAAAGTTTTTGATGTAAATTCCCTAGCATTGTCTAATCTTATAGACTTAATAGGATGATCAGGGTGGTGAGCCCTTAACTTAATAATTTGGGCTAGGAGTTTAGCAAATGCAGCGTTCCTTGTGGACAATAGCATGACATGTGATCAGCGTGTCGATGCATCAACCAACATCATAAAATATCTAAATGGTCCGCATGGTGGTTGAATAGGTCCACAAATATCACCTTGGATTCTTTGCAAGAATGGTATATTTTCTTTAGTGTCCTTTGCATAGGATGGTCTCGATCCTAATTTTGCTAAAGAGCAGGCTTTGCAGAACGAATGATGGGCTTGAGAAACAACCAATGAGGATTTTGGTTGAGACATGAAGTCACAATTGACTTTAGAAGTAGAAGGAGGAGTCAAACAATGGTCCATGGCGTCAAAGCCATGTTGTTGCCGTAGGGGGTAGACGGCGCTGGCCCTAAGTGGCCAGTCTTGCACAGTCTTGGCTCCGTGAGGCGCAAGTGCATCTCCTCGAACCAATTTTTGGTTTTTACTTCTCTTCGTTCTGAAGAATGGATGTCCGTGTGAAGTCTTTAATATACGGATCATCATATCACGACCTGGGTGTCCCAGACGGTCATGCCAAAGCCTATATGTGTCAGAATCCCATAAATCATCTCTCATAACATGATAGGATTCAATTATTCGAATAGTGGTTGCATACAACCCACTAAATCGACACATAAGTTTCTCTAAGACTCTTTTATGTCCGTAGTCATTAGAGGTGATGTAAAGGAACTCTTGTCCATTCTCACAATGTGTTTCCACATGAAAACCATTGGCTCTTATGTCTTTGAAGCTCAAAAGGGTTCTTTCAGCCCTAGGAGCGTAGAGAGCTTCAGTGACATTAATGATTGTGCCATGTGGCAACAAGAATTCAGCTGGTCCTCGACCATGAATCAATTTAGATGACCCTGCCATCGTAGTCACTGAAGATCGAGTAGGCGTCATCTCAAGAAATAACTGCCTATTTCGAAGTATGGTGTGCGTAGTAGCATTATCCACGAGGCATTCAAGCTCTCCGGGAAACATACTTGAATGAATAAAGTTCGAATCAAAATCGACACTTTATTTCAATGAAAGCCAATGATTACGTCAAAGTTTCTAAATTTAATCCACAAAGGATAATCAAGCTTAGACAAGTAGTAGTTACTCAATCCATTTGGTAATTCCAATTTGGTTGTGACCAGGTAAGGTAAGGCGAGATTTTGGTGGAGCGTTGCTCACTTTTAAAACCGTTCTCTCAGTTCAAACCTTTCCTAGACATCACAATTACTCTTGAGTACACCTAGTGAGAAAGAGTTATAACCACTGTCTTTGTTGATAGTGTCCAAATTTCTTTTGGATTTGGATTGAAACCAATGACGTTTATATGGTCAAATTTTTTATGCTTACGAACGCTCTTAGTCCGTAGCTTACGAACGCTCTTAGTTCGTAAAAATCGATGCTCACGGACGCTCTTAGTCCGAAGATCACGAACGCTCTTAGTTCGTATATAGCGTGGATCCCCACGATTATGCTTTTAGCAAATCGAACCCACGTTACAGAAAGGTGGGATGTAGAGGAAGGGATTTTGTAAGTCCCCGAAGAAAAGTAAATTTAAATTTCAAAAACGGGAACAACTTACTTGTGAAAACTTACTCATGAATTTCGGAACTTGAAATTCTCAATACACGCGCGTGTTGATGCAGGCGTGTAGGATTGCAGGCGTGCTATCGATCCTGGGTTGGGGATTGCAAACAATCTTTCAATCCCTGCTGTGTGGCCGATACAGGTCTGGCCGAGGTAAGCCGAGGAGCTGGCTGACGGATGCGTGCGCAGGGGCGCGTAGGCGCTGCAGGAGCAGGCACGCAGATGAGGCTAGCGTGGGCTAGGAGCTGCTGCAGTGATGCTTGAAGGTGGCAGCAGCGGTTTTCAAGGATTTTTTGTTGAAATTCGGAGCAGATTTGCCTTTGAACAGCTTTCACTTCGATTGGTGTACAGGTCTCAAAAAAACTCCGATAAGGCTGAAATTAGGATGTCAGATAGAAGAGACAGAGACGAACAACTTTGATGAAGGAAGAATTTTGATCTGAGGTCCCTATCAAGACGTTTCGGGGCTTACAAGCAGGCTGTTCTGCACAGGAACGAGAGTCCTGCTGGGCTGCAGGGGCAGCAGGCGTGCGGCGATGCTGCAGGGGCAGTAGGCGGAACACGGGTGCGTAAGGGCTGCAGGGGCAGGTTGCAGCACAGGGGCGCGCAGGTGGGCAGCAACGGCTAGTCTAGCATGGGCTAGGTGCAACGGTGAAAAGGTGATGTTGAAGAATTTTCTGGTTTTGGATTTTTGATCTCAAGGTTAGGGCTCGTGCTGATAACGTGTTTAAGAATAATAGAATTGAGAGAGATTGATGAGAGAATTGTATTTCATTATTGAGAATAGGAGCCCTATATATAGGGATTACAAAGTACATGTTCTAATGTTACAAGAAAAACTAATCCGAGTAGGACTAGGAATTCTAGAACCTTCTCTCCTATTACAACCATGAAACTAATCCTAGTTTGAATAGGCACACAAAACGGATTTTCCTTCAACAATTCCGAAATTTTCATTCTATGATAATATTTATATATGGCTCAGCAATTAGCCTATTAATAACTCTAACATCACAACTACGGTATGACTATCAATCTAACTCAGATCTTGGTACAGAGCCTTTATACTGTTATAGAGGTCACAGAGTGACAGTGTTTATTCTCTCTTTGTACACCTCAAGCAATTAGCCTTGTAATAACTCTAGCATCACAACTATGGTATGACTATCAGCAGACAATATGGGAAGGAACTTGGCCACTCTACAACATAACCTAATGCCTATATACAATACATGGAACCAGAATCAGTTAATGAATTTGAAAGTTCAGAGACTATTTCAGATAGGAAGATTCAGGTTTTTCTTCGAGAGCATCCTCTGTGGATATTAATAATATTGCATTCGTCCTTGCATTCATAGACCAATCCTTCACAAGTTTTCCCACACACCTCACAAGGAAGAATTTTCACTCTTATCAAAAGGAATGACACCTTCCTCTTTTCAACAAGGGTCACAAGGTGTGGGTAAGCATCATACTTGTAAGTGCGCGCCTCCTAACTTTATGTGCGGATACTTCTCCAGAATGCAGCAAGGATGAAAATCAAACTCGCAATCTTTTCAGTAGTAAAACCAATAATTTGGATTATGGTTGCCTTCACATATTTCAAAATATTGTTCATTTAGCCTGTCTTCAGCACCTGGATATGTGAGCATGAGAGGATGATTGTCGTATCTGTGCTTAGAGGTAGTAGGCAGCTTTCGCATAAGTAAGAACTGAACCAGTTTTATGTAAGCATCAAGAATGCAAAATGTATATAAGGAATTTAACAAACCAAATTAAACAGTGGGTGGGTTCTTTGCCGTTGACAGAAGTAATGAATAACAGAATGCTTAGACCCTAAACATCCTTTATGCTGTGTTTTACATTTTGTCCTTTCATATTCCCAAGCTCCCTCATAGAAGAGTATATAGATGCTTGGTTACTTGGTGAGCATTGAAACCAAAAGAAGTAAAGAACAGAGTAGAAAAGAAAACGTTAGGGAGGGAAACAGAAAGAAACCTTCTCTAGCTGATTCTTTGGTTCCGGGAGAAGTAAAGAATTAGCAAAGGAAATTTTGTTTTAGTTGGCTTTAGTAGAGACTTGAGAGTGACGTTCCACAGAATGTTCTCATTTATTAGATTCATTCCTTTCACTTTTTTTTTTTTTTTTTGAGGGAGAGAGAGAGAGTTACATAAGTGGCGTTGGACTGCTTCGAGAAAAAAAAAGAAAAAAAAAAGAAAAAAGAAAAGGATGATACTGATTGTACTATATATAGGTAGGTAATCAGAAAAACAAATGGTTAATGATTTGAATTGTGGAATCGTGTATTTGATCAAAGCTGCCTGATCAAACCCATACATATTTTCTCAGAGGCCCCCCTGCCTATATCTAAAATCCCCTAGCATGGCTGAGAAGTGCTGATCGACTATCAACTCGATCAACATTTAAGAGGAAACATTCTCATTAGTATTTCCCACAGCTCGATCGGTTTTCTGGGTTCTCAGTTTCAACTCCACCTTTCAGGTTTTTCTTAATCTATCTTCTTCTTCATTTTCCTTTTATTCTCTATTGTTTCCCGTTGGTTTGTTAAGAATTAGTTTGGTGGCAAATACCATGTGCCTTCAATCCTTCATAACAAGAAAATTGCATAGGCTTGAGACTACAAATTCCTTTGTATATTTGAATTCCTTTCCTGCGCTAATAGTAATAGGGGGTGGTTTTGTTACAATGTTGATGCTCCAAAACTTTGATTTCTTCCCTCGTGAAGTTTCTTATGAAAAGATGCCCATTTTCAGTTATGTTATGAAATTTTGTTCCCACTACTGAGAATTTGCCTTCATTTCTACTAATATTATCTGCTAGGTTGTTGGGGGGGAGGAAAGAATAGAGGTTATTGACGTTCTTGTTCCAAAAAAGTCACATCATTTCTGTAAGAGCCTTTCTGACCCTCAACCATAAAAAGCGTTTAAGGAAGCTATCATCTAAATCAATACGGGGCACTTTTTGAGTTTTTGCAATTTTGGCATTCCTAACTAATTTCGACTCTATGATACAAGACTGAATTAGAGTGTGAAGTTTTCTGATTTTTTG